>NC_072732.1:174455624-174596253 GCF_026930045.1 Uloborus diversus | reverse complement strand
AAGGCAGCGCTACTAGACGACAACTACAAGAGTTTCCAGTTGGATGACTGTTCACATCGCTGCTTAACGTCAGTTTCACTTGTTTTTATACAGGTAAGTAAATTTTGATGACCTCATTTAAACTAAAAACAAAAATATACGTCTGAAGTTAAGTTTTTGTCTGTTGTAATATTTCGAAAGAGCACATTTAGGAGCTACCAGTGATGTGATAGTTTTTCCATAAAATTCTTTTTTTGACCGTCTGCGTGAAGTTAAAGGAAAAACATGGCGACGGGGCACGTTTTCGAACACCAAGCGGGGCATATTTTCGCATCGAAAACGTGCCCCGTCGCATCGAAAATATGCCCCGCCCCCTTCGATTGCTACTATTTATCGATGTTTATTATATTATTTACTCTTAAATGAAGCATAAATAGTTAAATACACATGAAAAGGTAAGCTTCTTATTTGACAACTTATATTTTTAAACAAAAAACAGACAAAAAATAAATTACAATCTCAATCATTCATGAGAGATACATGTTAAAACAAAATAGGCCTTAGTGTTTATAAAAATAGCATTAAACTGATATGTTCACAGAATGACTTGATTATTATGACTTGATATTGATCTGGGTGTTGGGTTTTCCGTTTTTTTCATGGTACGACACTACAAAAAGGAATCTGAAAGAATCAAGTACACCATAGAGACTACGGTAGAAGCTGTCAACAAAGTAAAAGAAGGAAGAAGTATGAAAAATGTAGCGGCAGAGTTCGGATTGTGCGACAGGCCTTTGGTAAATTATTGTAGAAAGTTAACCTCTGAAAAGGTAACTGAAACTCCCAGACAGTTCTGTGTTCCTGCCTCATTAAGTGCGATTCCTGGCCCATCAAGTGCGGGTTTTGACTTATCAAGTTCGACTCCTGGCCCATCAAGTGCGGGTTTTGACTCATCAAGTGCAACTCCTGGCCCATTAAGTGTGGTTTTTGACTCATCAAGTGCGACTCCTGGCCCATCAAGTGCGGTTTTCCCCATCAATTATGGCAACAGCAACGCCTCTGGCTTTAACGCCAAACAATATAATGTCTGGCTTCAGGGTGTCAGGAATTTTTCCCTTGAACCCAGATATCTGTAGATTCCAACTACATGCTAGCCTATTTCACCGACAGACCTGCCACAGTGCAGGTAGAGATGTACAAGCCTGTAACAGGGCAGCACGAAGAGGGTGATACTCAAGTTCTAACACAGCCAAGTAGGTTGTTCCACTCCAGAAGAAGTGAGACCTCTGGAAAAAGCGGGTCCGAGAAAATAGACCGGCAAAGGAAGAAAGAAGAGAAAGTCTGCCATTTTGACCGACACTCCGGTCAAAGAGCAGCTTAGATCAGAGCAGCAACAAGCTAAACAGAGAAAACGAATGATAAATGATAATGAAAAGAAAGATAAGAAAAATTTTAAAAAAGTATAGGGTCTGGTGGGGGAAAGTGGTCAATGGGGTAAAGTGGTCATAATTCATATAAATGGCTATACCTTAGAAATAAATGTTCGAATGAACGTGAAAATTTTATTTTAGAGTAGTGCAGTTAGAAACTACATTTTGAATACAAAATTTTACAACTGGCAAAATTTTATTTGGTGAAAAAAAATCTTTTGAATGATTATGATTTTTTAAAAAATATAAACACCTTTTTTAACTTCCTTGGGAAATTTTGTTTGTTAGAATTATGAACAGATTGACTGCATAGGAAGCTTCCTACATGTCTCAAGAACTCATACTCATTAGCAGTTAGCTGAATCTATTTTGAATAATTTTTTAGAACAATTTTAGTAAGATGGGGTAAAGTGGTCATAATATTAGGCTTAATGAATATTGTTCTTTTAAAATCACTTAATCTTTAAGTATAAGGCAGGTATAAATTAAATATTAATTTCACTTAATATGTATTGTACAGATTGACTGCATAGGAAGCTTCCTACATGTCTCAAGAACTCATACTCATTAGCAGTTAGCTGAATCTATTTTGAATAATTTTTTAGAACAATTTTAGTAAGATGGGGTAAAGTGGTCATAATATTAGGCTTAATGAATATTGTTCTTTTAAAATCACTTAATCTTTAAGTATAAGGCAGGTATAAATTAAATATTAATTTCACTTAATATGTATTGTTTTTACAGTAAACAAGGTTAAATATATGAGTATATGCGCATGTATACGCATATACTCGTGTAGGCACGTATACATACGTATTCACATAAATGCAACAATAAACACGTATTTGGGTATCTCGTAGTAGTTTTTATCTATACAGATATACATTTGACTATACACGTATATACCCGCTCATGCTCGTACATATACGAACACTTATATACTCAGGTAGACACGACGTATATACACGTACGTACTCGAACTGACACTTACATACTAGCATATGATATACATGTATGCAGGGTGAGTTTAAACTCTTGGGAAAATTTTTAAAAGGTGTTAGAGAGGAGGATAAGAAGTAAGAATCATAAGAAACATATGGCCACAAACTCAACGCTGACGCGCTACATGCACGCAAAGCCAGAAACTAATGAATGCAAAACAGGTCACAAATTTATTTAAAAAAAAGACAATTTTACACAACGACTTAAGAGAGTTTTAAAGTGATTGATGAAACTTGCGGCCGGCATCTGTAATACATGCGTCGCAATCACTCTGTTGCAATTACGAGACTCTTGAAAAACTTTCATCAGTCGCTGCGCCTTTGTTGCGATGCGTGTATTAGAGCTACTACAGGCCTTACTTTTTAACAACTGTCTAAATATTTCTTAAGAACTAAAATGTCGGGTAGAATCATCTTTGTGTAACAAATTTGTGACCTGTTTTCATTCCATCGATTTCTGGCTTTGTGTGCATGTAGCGCGTCAACGACCCTAAGTTCCTTATGATTCTTTGCTTCTTATTCTCCCTTTCACACCACTTAGATTTTGCCCAAGATCTTGGATTCACTATGTAAGCATACATGTATATTAGCGGATATACTCGTAGATACACGTGGATACATATACTGGTGTTTACACGTAAATGTACGTATATACGTCTAACAAGTATAGAATCGTGTTTACACGTAAGCATATGTATATACTCTTGCTTCCACATATATCTACGTGAGTAGACACGTACCAAACACGCACTGGATATATCCACGAATTAACTCGTGTACACCCGTATATGTATGTAAGTACATTACTGGCCGTTAAAATTGCTACACCAAGAAGGAATAGTCTGAATGAAACAAAAGTTTGCGCACATGATGGCAACATTGACACTAGAAAACGATTACAAAATGAAAGCAAAATGATCATTTATTACTGGAAAAATCTCACATGAATGGTGGTTTAAGTACCATGTTTCGCCACCTCTAGTTGGAATTTAAGAACCGATACGGTCGAGCATTGAGGTACAGCAGTTTCGTACGATGTCTTACGTCTTCTCGTACCACAGTTGCTATAAACGCACCACTAATTTGATCAAACTTACAGGCTGTCCAATTTACCATCTCAAGTGATCCCAGATATGCTCAATTTGTGACAAGTCACAAATCGCAGACCAGAGCATCACGCAGACCAGAGAAAGTGATAATGCGGAAGAGGAAATCCCTTTACACCCTTGCTGTGTTTGACCGAGCATTGTCATGTTAAACTAGTATGTTGTGGCCATCACGAAACTTTCTTCTATATTTTTCCTTTTTCTGATCCCTCCCCATGCTTGACGAGGAAGCAATATTCCTAGTCTGCAATATTAGTCTGAATTATTGTAAAAGCAAAGCAAAGAGCGAAAATTGAAAGTTATTTTAAAAGCCTTGCTTGAATTAATTACAAATATTTTATTTGTTAACAAACATAAGATGGCAACAGTTAAAAATTTTAAATCATTGAGATAATATTTCCGATCATTTCCATACAATTAAAATCACGAGAAATACGCAGACGACAATCTATTACGATTTAACTTTCTTATTGTTGCATTAATAAAGCTATTTTTATTCGCAAAAAAAAAAAATAATAATAATTTGAATTTTTGGCATCTTGAATTTAAATTATGTTTTTCGCAATCACGAGCGTGTGTGTTTGTGTAGGCAGCATGTGTGTGGGTGCGTGGGTGCGTTAAGTGTAGGTATGCGTGTGTGTGAGTGAGTGTTGTGTACGTGCGTGTGCGTGTAGGTGTTCGTGTGGGTGTGTGTGTGTAGGCGGTGGTGTGTGTGTCTGTGTAGGCGTTCGTGCGTGCGTGTGTGTGTGTGTAGGCGTTCGTGTGTGTGTAGGCGTTCGTGTGTGTGGGACATGGACGCCACCGCCCAGCAAAAGTGGATTTCGGGGGACAGTGCTCAGGACCAGTCGCGCCGCCGCCGGCGGACGGTGGTGCTGCAGGCCTGGTCCAAGCTGAAAAAGGAACCACAACGCCAAAGACAGTCAAATGAAAGCAATAAGCAATCGTGATTGCTAAAAAAATCAACACCTCTTGGAGCGATTGGAGTCAAAATTGAACCAAAGCCTGTTTACGTATGGATTCACATATATTCCAAATTTCAACCAGAACGTAGCATTAGTTCTTGAGATAGAGCACTCACAATGGAAAAAAAGAACGGGCGATTGCGCTACCCGCTTTTTAGCTGTTGACACCAAAATGAAATCAGCTCTTATACCCACTAAGGGCTACTTGCCGATAAATTTTTCTTTCATTTCGTTCATTATTTCTTGAGATACAGCAGTCACAACTGACGGCAAAAAACGTTCTGTAGCTCAACCCCCGTTTAAATTATTGACACCAAAATTAAATCAGCACCTGTTCCTGTTAATGGCAACATATGGACCAAATTTTGTTTGATTCCGCCAATTACTTCCTGAGGAATAGCAAGCACGCGCAACTCAAAAAACGTCCCATTGCTCCACCCTCCTTGGAGGAATTCGAGCCAAAAACCAATGGGCACAAGTTCACATAGCGGCACATATGTGTACCAAATTTCGTTCGATTTCATGCGGTAGTTTTTGCTGTAGAGCGGCCACAAAAAACTGGTCACACACAGACGTGACACACATACACACACACACACAGACAGACAGACATTTTCCAAAAATAGTCGAAATGGACTCAGCACTCCTCAAAACGTTCGAATGTCAAAATTCGAAATTCGAAAATTTGCACGAATCCAATACTTTCTTCCATATATTAGATATAGAAGAAAGTAAAAATGGTTCCTGGGAGCCCCGTCGTGAGAGCTAACACGTATGAGTTTGATTGAATGAGTGACACGTTTACAGCAATTGTGGTACGAGATGACGCAGGATATCGTAGGAGACTGTTATGTCTCAATGCCCGATTGTTCCGCTTCAAGTACATCGTACATTCACGCTAGAGGTGGCTTAACAGGGTACTTAAACCTCCATTTATTCGAGATTTTTCCAACCATAAATGATTAATTTGCTTTAATTTTGTAATCACTTTCCAATGTAAATTTTACTATCACGTGTGTAAAATTTAGCTTCATTCTGGCAATTTCTTCTTGGTGTAGCAATTTTAATGACCAGTAGTGTATCTATGTACTCTTATTTATGCGTATATACGTCGACTATACACGTATATACTCAGAAACTCAGGTATGTACGTATATACTCGAGATTCATGTGCAAACACGCAAATGATGTTCGTTTTGCGCGTATATACTAGCATATACACGTGACTCGTATATACTCGTGTAGACACGTATACACTCCTGTACGCAATCACGTATACATGCTTATATGCTCGTGCATACACGAATATACTTGAGTAGCACATGCATGCATGTATCTGATGTATACATGTATTTATTCATATATGAACATGTTTACTCTTGTTTCCACGACACGTATATACTCGTGCATACCCGCATATACTCGTACATATACTTGTAACTATAAAAATAACCGACATATACAAATAATAGGGTTATTTGTAACAGTTTTGCAGCTGTTTTTAATTATGACCACTTTACCCCATGCTATGACCACTTTCCCCCACCCCATGGGGTAAAGTGGTCATAAATACAAAGGGAAATGAAAATGTTATAAAACTACTTTAATCAATATTTTTTTTCCTGAAATTCAATGAACGTGTTCTTTAATAATGCAATGTAAAATAATAACAAAAAAAGTTGAAGTATTTAAAGAATTTATTGTATTTATTATCCACCTAAGTTGAAAACCTACCATTTTATGACCACTTTACCCCACCAGACCCTATTTAAGAGACAAATTGGAAAACCTAACAAGCCCGAAGAAAATGAAGAATCAAGTGATGAAGAGGAAGAAGACTGTGCTTGCATTTATTGCTTATAATTGTGCAGTAAATCTAAGGCTAAAGAGATATGGGCAAAGTGCACTCGTTGCAAAAGATGGGCCCACAAGTCTTGCATCAAAGGAAACCTTATGTTCTTTGTATGCATTAATTGTAACAGTGACGATGACGTTTAGTGTTTTTAACAGTCCTACATATATTAAAATTATTAAGTAGCCAAGTTAGTGATGAGTTTTTTTTTTTTTAATCTATATTTATGGAAAATCAATAAATAACCTACCTTGAAAATATTTTGTTTGATTTCCTAAATTATATTGATATAAGTGCATGCGAAAACTTGCCCCAGTCTATTAATAAGGTATGTGAAAACTTGCCCCAGTCACGGGGCACATTTTCGCACGTGACATAACGACACTTAAACTATTTTTCTGTAAAACAAAGCTTAATTAATTGATGTAAGTAATTCCACGTTGTAGTCAAGGTTTCTCTGAATGATGTAGTACAGTTTTTTCAAACTTAGGTAAATAAATAAGAAAAAAAAAATTAAAAAAAGCGCGAAAACCTGCCCCAGTCTCCCCTAGTTAAAAACATACTGTGTTTATTTAAATAAAAAATAAATAATTCAACTATCAATTGCTAAGAGTAAAAAAGTTAGGAACGTAAAATTAATAATTACAAAAAAATATTAAAAAATTAAAATCAGTTTTCGAGAGACCCTTAGCTTTCTAGCCGTTCCCAATAGCCATGGAAGAACTTTTGGTGCAAAAGTGCTTACACTGCACTACGAGTTTTTCGGAGAAGAAAAAAACATCAAGTAAAGGAAAATTTTTTAGTTGCTTGAAAAAAAAAGAAAGGATTTAAGGATTTTTTCGACTTTTTTTAAAGAATATATGAAACATAAGTACTATGGTGGACCGAAAAACATCTTTAAAAAAAATCGATGATGAGTAGTGCGGAAAAAGTGCCATTGGTGAAGCAAAGTGCACATAAAAATTTCAATTTTTCGGGGTTTCTTGATCTGCCGCAGATCAAGAAATTGAGTTGAAGTAGGGACAAAATACTGTTTTTTTTTTTTTTTTGATAATTTTTGTAAAGTTAGTAAAACTAATATTTTTCCACTTTCGATGTTAGGTAGAGCGGAAAAGAAGGCATCGGATGCACTAAATTTCCTTTAAAATTTTGTGGTTGTGTGGTCAAGTTCTTCTCTTTGCCGCAGATGTGTAGAAGTTTTGGCAAGTTTTTGTTTTTTAACGTTTTCAATAAATTAGGTCAAACAGGAAACATTTTTTTTTCGTTATATTTATCTGAAGTAATTATCTCATATTGTTAAAAACTCAGTGTATGAACCTACGTATGTATGGCCCTCTCAATGTATGTCCGAGTTACTTCTCCCGAACGACAGTGAACTGACCATCGAACCAGGTATCGATGGATTTGTAATCTTCCCATCTTTATGTTTGGCTATTTAACATAATCCTCCGATAATAATTAGCGCAGATATCAATCAAAAACAATAAATTATGACACTTTGATTTCGGCATAAAATCTCCATTTTTCGAAATATTTCCTCCATTCAAATTATAATTCAGTGTTTCATCTCAACTTTCGGTAAAAATGCTTTAATTAAAATTTGTAGCGGTGACGAAAATCATTGAGAAGAAAGATTTGTTGCCGTTTTTTTCTCGAATATGTACAAATAAAATTCTGTCTTTTGTTTTAGAGGCTTTTCCTGTAATTAGGGGATTTAAAATGTTTCCTTTTTGATTATTTTTCCGTAATCTGCCGCAAAATTTTACTGATTTTTTTTTTTTTTGTTCAAGCGGGATTGCTGAACACGCGTCACTTGAGGTAACTTTTATTTTCGAGATAGACTGTTCAAAGCCGGGCGACGCAGCTAGTATAGTTTATAAAATGTGATAAATTTTTAGATGCATGGTCTGTTATAAATTAACTACTTATTGCTCATAAAGTTTTTAATTTAAAACATGCTATCAGAAATTTTGGAGCAGCTTACTGTTTGCTTTGCCTACAAAACTAACTCAGAACTTGATCTTAATCATTCGTAAATCTTTTGAAATAAGAACAAAGTTATTACACCTTACTTAAAAACAGTCGCATGAAAAGGCACTTCCGTAAAAACAGGAAAACAAATACAAAAACCAACGGTGTCATTGCTGGTATTGAAAAAAAAAACACACACACACACAAAAAAAAAAAAAGAAAAGAACTGCAACATTGGGTGTGTACTTTTCATACGAAAGAATTTCCAGTCTGACATCTGATGAATAAGATAAGCAAAACCACAGGACCACAGGACTTTCTGGCCCAGTCAAAGCCAAGCTAATGGAATGTGAAAAGCTACTTATGCTGCCATTCTAGGTTACCTCTGTTATATTACATGGGCAAAACAAAGGGGAAATGCTAAAAATTTGAGCATAGACCAAAAACAAGTACTTGATAGTTGTGACACTGCTTCAACTGGATCGTGCAAAGCATTGTAATGAGTATTAATTGAAAAAATAGGCCGCAAATGAAATAAGAAATAAGGATCACTAAATTCGGGAGCCAAAGGTTCCAAAATTAAAATTCAGGATTACGAATACTGCGATTTATTTTCAACCAAAATCAGTGAGCCTCGAGTCACGAAACGTCTTTCATCAAAAGAAACTAATCTCAACACTGTATCCGAAACGATTTTAGAAATTAAAGTCTGCTTTACAAGTTCTACGCCAACTATGAAGAGCTAGAACACCATTGAAATAGTACAGAAGCTGCAAATGGCCACGAAGGAAGAGATGCTTTCATTGTAGCAAAACTGTAATAGAGGTAAAAGCGTTAAAATGCAGCAACTCATCACCTCGAAAAAAGCATTTATTGCCTAAAAAAGTGTAGGTTAAACACTGTTGGGAGTGCAAGCATAAATTTTCTGAACATCCACCACTTCTTTAGTTCTCTGTTGAGCTCTTTGTGCTGTTTAACCTTAATGTTAAACGCAACTGTACGAAGGTTTTAATTGCATGTTTCAAATTTTAAAGTTTGTATGCATACAGTTAATTTATAACACTTCAAGCAACTAAAAATGCATTATATGTAATAAACTAATTAAATATTTCAGATAAATACAGCGAAAACATTATTTTAACGTTTGGATAAAATTTATTACAAATGTTCAAAAAAAAAAAAAAAAAAATTGCCAAACCTTCAAAGCATTTCTGACAATATATATATATATATATATATATATATATATATATATATATATATATATATATATATATATATATATATATATATATATATACTACAGACCTAAAAAAATATGGGAATTTAGGGCCACTAAGGGCACATTTTCCGTGCTACCAATCATTGAAAATAGAAAAATATTATTTTTCAATCAGTCGAATTGCGGCAGATCAAGAAATGTCCGATAAATTCAAGTGTTTTACGTGCAATTTGCTCAATCAATGACACCATGCCCGCCATTGATTGAGCAAATTGCAAGAATTCCGCACTACCTCGCTTCCAATCATTGCACCGCCCTACCAATCATCGAAATTTCCGCACATCATCGAATTTTTTTTTAAATGTTTTTTGCCCCATTCGAAAAAGTAAACGGCACCGTAATAATATACGTGCAGAATCAATAATACAGGGTGTTTATAAAGTCTTGTACTGACAAAGAAAATTCACTAAAGAAAAAAACTACTTCCGAATTACCATAACGCCAATTCTGCCTACTTTCTCGTAAAAGTATAAGAAAGAAGAAAAAAAGCATGAAAGAAGGCTTAATGTATCTTAAAACTATCGCAAAAATAAAAGTTATCAAAAATAAATAAATAATTAAATAAATATCGAAAAACTAAAAGTTAGAAAGTAGGGTTTTGAGATGAGGAAAGTGTGTTGTCGGTATGTCTGTCCCTCCTACACAGTAAAAACTTTTGAATGACTACAGTCCGATCTAAACAAACTTTCTTTTTTGTCCGAAAGATCTCGGCGAGGGCACTTCATTGCTATGTTTCACTTTACGATTTGAATAAATCTTCGTTCAATTTTGAGCTGTTAAAGAGAGCTTAATATTAGCACAGGAAAATTTAAAGCAACTATACAAATCTTTAACTTAAAACAAACCTTGTTGGAAAGATATTGATGATTAACATGTATCGAAAATATCTTTCTGATTTGAAGTTTTGTACTGAATTTTGAACAGTTCAAAAAAACCTTAACATTAGCGAATACGCGGAAAATTATGATCGGTATAGATCCCAAACTCAAAGGTGGATTTGCTTCAAACCAACTTTGTTGGTCAAAGCTCTTAATGAAGAACATAAATAGAAACGATGTTTTTGATTATTTAACTATTTTAAGGGGGTTTTTTTTAACAACTCAAATTTTTTTTAACGCGAAAAATTACTTTTTGGTATCAAAAAAGGAAAAAAATGTTCAAATTCGGAATATATTCTCAATTTTTTTATTTCTAGAAATAGAAAAAAAAATGATCAAGGATAATCCAAATGTTTAGTAGGCTTAACATTGACACAAGTCAGTAAAAATTTTGACTGAAGCGAAATGAAATAAGTTTAAAGCGCAAATGTTTTTACCAGGGCTGCGGAGTCATTGGGAAAATGACAAACTCCCGACTCGGACTCCGACTCCAATAATTTGCTGGACTTCAGTTATTACTCTGATTTTGTACCGCAAGATCAGTCGAACTCCAACTCTGACTCCGCATCTTTGGCAGAAATACAGAATCGGAGGGAAAATGACCGATTCCGACTTTAGAAATTTTAAAGCCTTACACTTCCAACTACAACTGCGGAATCTTTACTCCAAAATCAAGTAGACTCTGATTTCGCGACTCCAACTTCATCTCCAAAGCCTTGGTTTTTGCTGTGAATTAATGACTGTTGAAATAATGTTTTTATTTCCAATTTAAAGTTTTAAAATTTATTTATTTTATATCTGGAAAAGGGAAATAAAAGGAAACTCGGAGTGCTTTATTTTAACAGAAAGAAACAGCTGTACAGATGTTTATTGGGATAAATATTTATTTGAGAGGCAAAAGAAGGGAACAAACGATTTTTTTTTATTAATAAAATGAATTTATTCTAATAATTTTACTTATTTATTTATTTATTTATTTATTTTTGAAAAGATTATATAATTTTTTTATTGAAAAAAAAAGAAAAACATTAGCTACCTTGTTTAAAAGATGCTGCTATTTGCTCGTTTGTTTACTTTTAACGTATCTAATGAGAGAGGCGGATTTATTTATTTTATTTTATTTATTTTTTTAGAAATCAGCTTAAAATGCTAAAAAGGTGGATTTTTCATAATTTTCAGATATTAGAAAGTCGATTTGGACGGAGGTACTGAGGGACTCACCCCATCGCAATTTGTACTCCTTCTTCCAGGAAATTGGTTTTTCCTTTTTAATTTAATGTTTGTCTTGACATTATGTGGTTTTGTCCAATTGTTTTTACTCAAAGTTTATTGTCAATATTTTCTTTCATCCCTTTTTTCTTAATTTCCACCTTGTTTAAAAGTTTTTAATGTTTACATGTTTTTACCGACTGTTTATTGTAAACTCGTACTTGAAGTTTTAGTCCTTTTACCTCAAAATACGTTTGCTTTTAACATTTCCTGACTTTATACTAAAATAAATAAATAAATGAATATCATACAATAAGGAATCGTTTGGCGCAGTATAGCCCTTAACACGGGTCTTGCGCCATTAAAATCAAATAAACCAATCAACCAACCAAATAGAAAGTCGATGTTGGTGCACGGGAAATTAGGCTCGCTTAGTTCTGGCCGGAACTTCTTGTTCATTTTCATACTTTTCCTAAAAAGCTTT
This sequence comes from Uloborus diversus, assembly GCF_026930045.1. Lineage (NCBI taxonomy): Eukaryota > Metazoa > Arthropoda > Arachnida > Araneae > Uloboridae > Uloborus > Uloborus diversus. The sequence goes on along the minus strand of NC_072732.1, from coordinate 174,584,099 downwards.
TTACAACGTTACTACACCTCAACGTGTGCGACCTTGGTAGTAATGTGAAGAATCGGACGATTTTCAATTTCGTGTCTAGCACTTGCGCAGCCACAATTTATTTTATGTTAAAAATCTTTCCTCGTTTTTTTTTTTTTTTTTTTTTAAATGCATGTTCTTATTAAGGCAAGATTTTATAAATACCCTGTATATCAGACGCCGGCCACCTTTTTTGTCGGCGGATGAAAATCAGCTAAAATGCGTGCTAATGAACATCTTTACTGTTACTCACTAGCGCAGCCAGAAATACCTTCTGGAATTTTTTTTTGATGAAAAATACATTCTGGAGGGTTTTGTTTTGATCAAATGTAACTTCTAGAGGGGTTTCTGATAAAAAAAATAGCTTCTGAAGGGGATTTTTTGATCAAAAATACCTTCTGAAGGGTTTTTCTTCTTTTTAAAATCAAAACAGCCCTTTCATATGCAAAAATTATTGTTTTAGACTTTGCATTTTTTTTAAAACCAAAGACTCTGGGGGGTGTTTTTACCCCCCATGCCCCTTTCGCTGCACCATTGCTGTTACTAAATTACACATTCATAACTTCGTTCAGTACGTAAATTCGAATAGACGCGAAACAAATTTTGGTGTAAAAGTACTTACACTGCATTATGAGTCTTTTGGGGAGGAAAAAAACATTAAGTAAAGGCAGATTTTAGTTTCAAGAATCAAAGTATAATTTGTTTGAGAGTTTTTCGCATAAATTTTTGAACTTGCAATTTTTTGAAATAGCTTAGGCACCACTTGTTTCATTGTAAACGTAAAGTGGGGTTCAAAACAAAAATAGTATTAAAATTATGACACATGAAAGAATCGACATGATCTAACATAAACAGTCCGTTAAACAGACGATTCGAAACTAAATTTATAATGTAAGAATTTGTAATTATGAAACGTAAATGAGTATCTTTGTAAGTTAGAGAATGTCAATTTCGGGTACAAAGTTGTTAATAATTTCTTGTTTCACACTACAGAAAAAATTCGTTTAAAATGATGACATTCTTGCCTAGATTGCAAAACTGAAACTGATCCTCCCTTTTCCCCCAATAAACAGGGAGGGAAGTGTACAGCAGAAAGTCGGGGACTTACAGAAACGATTTAGAAGTTTATAACAAAAATTCTCCGTAACGGAAAAACTTTGGTACTAATTTTTCCTAAAAACAAAGCTGCAGTTGGAAAGAAAATGTCTGCAGTAATTTTCTTGAAAGGAAGTACATTTTCAGTAGATTTCTTTCGTAAAATATTAATAAATCATTTTGTAAGTTTCACATCAAAAACAATAATTGGAAATTTTATTTTTACCTACGACCATTCTCTTTTTTGTTGTATTTGTTGATACTAAATTTAATATAATCGCATGATCATATGGAAAATTATATTTCCTCACATTTTATTGTTGTGTGAAATTGAGTCTTACTATTATTATGCAAAAGTGAATTTGTTTGTTTGTTTGTAACATTTTCATGCCTATCATCATGAAATTGTGTATACACGTTGTCAGGGTGGATCCAGAATATAACATAAGATATCTTTCATCCAGAAAAAAAGTATTCCAAGATTTTTATTTCAAGTTAAAGTAAATCATAAATTTGCGAGTGTTTAATCGGAAAAAAAAGTCATATTTGCTCGAATTTTGCAGCATATTAAACATCTTAAAAAGCTACATAAAGCACTCTTTCTCCAGAAGCTTTTATGTGAAGAATTTAAATTTTAATCATTTTTTGAAATGGCGAGAAAAAAACCTTTTTTACAATATAAACTTAATAATGTACCTATTATGATTCACAGTTTATGGAAAAATGTATCATTAAAAGTGCTCCTCTCCCCACCCCCCTAAAAAAAGAGCATCGTGCTCTCATTGAGGACTGTTCCTCCTTCCCTCTTCTTGTATGTGTTTCCAAATAGTTACGGTTAATTCGTACAAAAACTTTTACAAGTTACCGCTACCCTATTCTGGATATTTATTTTTATTCCTATCCCAGAGCCACACTGTGCCGAGCCGACCAACAGACGTGATTTAACCTGTTTAGGGTGACATGGGGATTTATTTATTAGAGAAATGTTTAGAATGTTTAGTACAAAATATTATGTCATAGAAAAATATATACATTACAATAAAATTATAGAACATATTGGGAGGATACATAGTCATTTATTAATTATTCACTATTATACCGAGGAACTGTAAACTGTAAGGAAAAATACAGTTTACAGTTTGAATTATAAATGGCAACAGGTTTAATGATCATATATTATTTATAGTATATTGAAGAATTATTAATTATTTCAGAAGAAAGAAAAATAAATGAAAAACAATACGAAAATTGAACATGGGGAAAGTAAAAAAGAGCAAGTAGTTTAAAAAACAATTAAAAATTAATTAGCAAAAAACAAAAGTGAGCAATAGAATTATAATAATGTCATTTAACATTTCTTCTTATTATTTAATAAAACTCCTGATTTTTCTCCAAATACTTCATAACTCCAGATATCAATTGATTAGACATGAAGAGTGAAAACGTATTTTCGGTTTGATAAGATAAAAGCTGAAAAAACTTCTGCATAAAAACGAGCAGAAATTCAAGAATCATGAGGTGCGGATGTGCAAATTTTTTAAACACAAGCAGGTATTCGCTTACCTGGAGCCAGTGAGAATCACGGGATCCAACGAGCGGCAAAGGAACCAGGAGAAGCGGCAAAACAAGGAAACATTTCCAGACCATTTCGAGCGTCTTTCTTCCGCGATTCCCGCTGCCGAGAGGCAGGGATAACCCCCCATTTAGCTCCACCTTTCGGGGAAAAGTTCGCGTCGGCGCAGCGTTCAGACCCTTCGACCACCCTTCCCGGAAGGTCAAAATGCCCACAAAACGGCCGTAGACACTGAAGAAACCTTAAATATAAATTTACGAGTAACTTTCCCGGAGTTACTCGTGAATAATTATAAAACGGAATTATTCGCTTAAATAAAACGGAATTGTTATGGAAAATTATTCGTTTCTCCCGACGGAGTTATTCATTACTCGTGAAAGAGAATAAAATGGAATTCACTAAAATAAAACGAAATTATTCGCTCAAATTTAAATAAAGCCATAAAATAAATTGACGAGTAACTTTCTCAAAGTTACTCGTGAATAAGAATAAAAAGGAATTTGCTTAAATAAAACGGAATTGCTACGGAAAATTATTCGTTTCTCGCGATGGAGTTATTCGTTACGTAAAATGGAATTCACTAAAGTAAAATGGAATTATTTGCTTGAATTTGCACATTTGCATAAAATAAATTTAACACTAATCAAATAACTGATTTAATTGAATGAATGTAAGCAGAATCATGGAGCAGTAAGAAAAGAAATTCAGCTCTTTATGATGAGTTCACATGCTCCATTTCTGCCATAGTAGCTCGCATATATATGTATATTTATCTTAATTCCACCTTATTTTGACTTTAAATAAAAATAGAAAAACACTGAGCCTAATGCTTTTTCTTTCATAATTTTTATTTAGAACTAAGGATTACGTATTCTTAAGAAATGTTACCGAAGCAAAAATATGTAGTTTAAATAAAGATTAAACCATTGTTTTTCTTTTAAACTGTTTCTCCTTTTCATCTTTTACTTCTTTCTTCAACATAACGTGACTGGTGCTCATTTTTGGATTGTTGAATAGCGAATCACATCAGTCAGTATTATTGTGTGACAAACGAAATTCACTAAAGATAAAAATTCAGAGGAAAACATGACGATTATGGTACTAAATATTACCGCCTGCTTTTTCACACATAAAAACACAATATTTAGTTTAACTTATTTCTTTATTTTCTACGGAAATTTATTTCTAGTTGGACATTCTCTGTATTTATCATTATATCTGTAAATTTTTGGAACATAGTTTGACTTTAAACACTTACAGTGGCTCCCAAAAGTGTTGAAATACACTTTGAAATTTTTTAGCAAAACCAAAATAACGCAAACCTGAATTCGAATATGAAGTCCAATATTTTTTCACATCATGCCTATGTCATTCTAAATACAACCCAGTAGTTTTTCCAAAATATTGAAGGATCTTCTTTCTGAAATGGGTCAAAAAACGAAGAGACAGAGAAATAACGCGCCACAAAAGTCATCGTACACTCAAATATTTTCGAACAAATTCATAATTAAAATTATCATACGTTGTTTTCTTTTATTATTATTTTTGCATTGTGGTGAACCTTAAAAGGGCTTAACATTTGGCTTTAATTTTTTGTTTAATTATTCCTTAATATCGTGCTTATTTCTTTAAAATGGCAGGTATATGTAAAAAACAACAAACACCATTCGAAATTTAAATTTTTTCCTTACAGTAGCCGTACGTTGGCTTAAAATGTCTCTAAATTAGTTATTTATTCCATTCTATTGTAAAGTGCTAGATAAAATGCTGTAAAGAAAGGAATCGGACCGAAAACAAGGTAAGAAAAGGTCAACCGGCAAAGTTGACAAAGCGTGATCGGAGATTTAAAGTTAAAAAAGTATGAAAAATACACATTTGAGTACTGTAAAAGTTTCTTCAGAGTTAAATGAAACATTTTGCATTTAATTTTCACCTAAAATTGTTCTCCAAGTTCTCTGATTAGCTGAATTAAATGGGACCTCTTCCCGCAGAAATTTTCTTGATCGTGCGAAAAACAGAAAGCTTATGCTTTTCGTCGCAAAATCAATAACAAATAAGCTCAAAACGTTTTGGAATTACGTCTTACTTACACACGAAAATAAATTCAACATTTTTGGTTGAATTGTTGTATAATTGTTAATAGAAGAAAAAACGAGGAACTTAATCTTGAGAACTTAGTTGGATCAGTTAATCAGGACGGTGAAGGTGTTTTTGTGTGAGGATACATATCAGCATCAGGACTTGGTAATTTGGAATTTTTTGATGAAATAATGAATCATGCTTTTCATTTAAATATCTTAAAAACCAATTCTAAACTCTTAGCCAGAAATTTGGTTATCGGGAACAACTTTGTTTTTTATCAAAATAACTATAAGGGCTTTCAACGTTTGCGTCTAGTGCCTCGAAAATTTTCCTAAAGTTTAGAAAATACCCCCTCAATTTCTAGATTCAAACTTAATCTAACATATTTAGAGATATCTGGACTCTGGAGGCTAGATTACGAAAATACGGCTTTGAAACGTAAATAGAGCTAGAAACAGTACGACTCGATGTGTGATGATTGAACACTTACTCAGAAATTGCGCAAAAAAAGAAAGAAAGAACAATGAAATATATTCCCAGACGTTTAAAAGGTATTGTTGATACTGCATGATATATAATTAATAACTTAATAAAAAGTTAGATTATTCAATAATATATAGGCTTTTTTGAAGTGTACGAAGACTTTTGAGAGATAAAATTTCCGGCTTTTTTTGGTTTTTGATTTTTAAAAAATTGAGTTTTAATATTTTTAAAAATAATTTTATGTAGTTTTGTTGAAAAATGATCATAGACCTTATAATTAAATACTTGTTCCGAAATATTAATTCTAACCAATGGATAGAGGCCTATTTCATTGAAAGTCGTAGGTGTACGAACACTTTTGGGAGCCACTGTATATCAGATATCACGATTGATTATTCTGTAAATCACATTACTCGGGGAATACATAACATCTAGTAAACAGAAACATTAGACATCCTTAAAAAAATTTAAAAATATGAAATAATTTTAATTTTTCAATATTGTCTCAAAATTTGGCGAATAAGGAATGTTTCGGGAGGTCACAGTGACCTCCCGTGGAGAAAGAAAGACGCAAAGAAATTCATTTAGAATACGTTTATCCTTTTCATTTTGCTTGATTTCCAAGGTTATAGTTATTTTTTAATGTCACAACTTTTTCAACTGCATCTTGCGCACGTTTCTTATTGCAGATATGAATTATTTATTTATTTATTTATCTATTTTTTTTTTTTTTGAAGATGTCTTTATGTATTACGAAGATGTTTTATGTATTTTAACCTTTCAAAAAAAATACAATTTACCAGTGTTCTTTTTATACGATAGTTAGGATATATTAAAAATATAGAGTGATAGACGCAAATTTTGGCTAAATTATGACTTTTAGAAACACGGAGTTATCAATTATAGACCATAGATTTAAAAAAAAAACGGGAGAGGGGGGAGTACAAAGTTTTTCCGTATTAATACATAAAGTTACTGAGAAAACTTAAAATTTTCAATCGTCCCCCCCACCCTCTGACTGCATCACCCCATATTAAAATAAACCTTGCGAGCCAGGACACATAATTTTATTTTATTATTATTTTATTTTTTTTTTTTATAAATTCAGATAACTCATTACAGCACGGAAAAAGAAAGACAATCACAATTTCTAAAATTTGCTAGTCACAAAAGCTGAATCAAAAGAGAAAATCTTTCATATACTAAAAAAACTATAATCAATTGCAAGTTTCTTTTTTGTTAATTAATCGAAAGTGGCAACAGATAATTTGTTTTTAATCATTCGGCTTTCTTGACTTTGCTGTCAACCATCATTACCAATGACATGAATAAAGCCTTGGAATTTTTTTTTTTTAAATTTAATTAAAAAACCGTTGTATAACTCCAGTTCTATGTAACTTGAAAGTTCCAAACAAATTCCATTATACGCGGGAAAAGTTGCTCTTTGATTGGTACTCATATTTTAAATGTGTTTACTGTTAAAATTACCAAAAATTATAATTAATTTGACATCAAATTAATATCTGTGGTAATTAATATCCTACGAAAGTGATAACTAGATAAAAATGCAATTTAATTTAAATTATACTTTAATTAAATAGAATTATATTTAAAATTTAGTAAAAAAATTATTAAATGAAAACAAAAAAACCCGACTGCGTAAAAACCAAAACAACTAAAAAGAAAAATGTATCAACCCAGTAGTTTAGAATGTTATTAAGTACTACTGAATAACTACCCCGTTGAAATAGTTTTATACTGTATACACAGATAAGACAAATCATAAATTCAAAAGCAGAGTAGAAGGATCAACAGTCGGGGCCCATTCCTTTCTGATTCATGGAACCCCGTAAAATTTGAATGAGCTCCAACTGCTGATCCTTCTATTCGGATTTTGAATTTATGATTTGTCTTATCTGTGTACGGTTATAAAACTATTTCAACGGTGTAGTTTTTCAGTAGTACTTAATAACATTCTAAACTACTGGGCTTATACATTTTTCTTTTTAGTTGTTTTGGTTTTTACGCAGACGGGTTTTTTGTTTTTATTTAATATTTTTTTATTTGACACTTTTTTGTATATTTTCATTGACTTAGTTATTATGGTTATGATACGGTACATTTCGCAATCTTGTCATTTCATTGAGAGACTTTGTTTGTATTGTGAGGTCTATTAAATAACTTGCGGTGGTCTAAACTACTGATAATTAGTCCCTCTAGGGACCTAACTCCGCTTAAAGCTACATGTGCTTGACCCTCGGCAAAAATGCACGAACTTAAGTCAACCACAGCACAGCTATATAAACAGCCTGTATAGTATAACTCATGATGACGCGAAATCGGAAACGTCGTCAGTTAAGGTTATATAATTCCAGTTTTCTGTAACTTGAAAGCTCCAAACAAATTCCATTAAGCGCATAAAAAGTCGCTCTTTCGATCTTATCAGCCTACTTTCAATGCAAAAGTCAGAAAAGCATGAAAATATATGAAAGAAGGCTTAATGCATCTTAAAAATATCGCAAAAAACAAAAAGAAATAAAAAATAAATAAGATAATTAAATAAATATCGGAAAATAAAAAATCAGATAGTGGGGTATTGAGATGAGACACTTCATTACCATATTTCATTTTTTGATTTGAACAATTTTAGTGACTACGGGGAAACTCAAGGCAAATATAAATAACGGGCTTAGAAGCGAATTTGCTTCAAACAAACTTTGTAAGAAAAAGTTCTTGAAGAAGAGCATGCATAGAAAATATCTTTTTGATTTTATTAATTTTCCGTTCAATTTTGAACAGTTCAAATCCTTTAACATTAGCGAATACGGCTAAAGTAAAAGACAATAAAGCAAATTTTGTTGGGAATAGCTCTTGATGACCAATTTCCGACTCCGACTCTTAGAATTTTAGGGCAATCGACTCCGGCTCCCCGACTCTGACTCCGTAGCTTTGGCAAAAATTTAGACAAGGACTGAAAATGAATGACTACGATTCTTGGAAACTTAAAGTCTCCGACTGCCAAAGTAAGTCTGACTCCGACTCCGCAAACATTAGCAGAATTACGGACTTTGCTCCTTCTACCTTTACATCATCATCAAATTTTGAAATTTCAGTTTGAAAAAAAAAAATTCTGGAGACCCTCCTCCACCCAGACTTTCCTTCCTCTAACGTCACTAACAATAGCTTAAAATTGTACATGAAAAAAATCAATTACAAAAAAATTACGGGCGATACCCCTCTCGTATCCCTTTAGTCTTAAGTTACCTTACAAAAAAAAAAATTAGCACTTCAGCTTCAAAACATTTTTGAATGAAATGATTAAGCGAACCCGCCACCGAAAGTACCTTAAAAATGGCCTAAATTTAGTTTTAAAACTTCAGTTTCAATTTTTTCTCAGAACTACCCCCCCCCCCCCCCCCTTCCTCACCTTTACATCAGCAAAAACAGTCTAAACTATTTTTAAGACTAGTTTCGACAGATAAATCACCGGGGGGAGGGGAGATTTCCCTACACCCTTTCCTGAGAATTAAAAATGGCCTAAACTTGCGATATTAATACTAAATTCGGAATTTTTCTCCGAAAAAGTCCTGATAATTCTAGTTTACTCTGTCAGTGGTCAACCTTAACCTATATTTCTATGTGATAGATTATATAAATAATTATATGTACTTGAAATAGTTTTAAGAATTCCAACAGACTGCACGTTTAGTTTATTCAACATGTTTTCACAAGATTTTTCATCGTATTTTCTTTTTAATATTTGTTTTTGTTTTTACATTATCAGGTTGTACCTGTTTTATACAGAAATCAAGGCTATTTTTTAAATATATTTTTTTTTTATTCACACGTTGAACAGCAAATTAAAAAGTGGGATTAAAATATTTTTTAAATCTAAATTTTTTTATTCACATGTTGAACAGCAAATTGAAAAGTGGGATTAAAATGAGGTCAAAAAAAAAAAAAAAAAAAAAACTACCCAGCATTATCTTTTGAACAAGCGAATTAATTTTTTTTTTTTTTTTTTTTTTTTTTTTTTGTGTGTTATGACCCCATTTTCAAGAACCTGAAAACAAATACAAGTACTGTACTTAAATATAGCACATATTTATATTAAGCACCACGTTTGCACTAAGTGCTTAATATACTTAATAAAATTTTTAGCTAATATTTTGAGCTCAGATTATTCATAAAAAACGCTACTTTTCCGTTTTACTGTGCATTGGTGTTAAATATAAATCGTGAAACTCAAATTTCATAAATGGATGAAATGCAACAGATGAAAAAAATACTTCTTCATAAATAAGATACAAATGGCAGGTAATTTTTTCCCCATAAAAGTGAGCTAAAATTAATTGATATAAAACTTTAGACGATATATATTTTTACAAACATCATTACTCAGAAGAATCTTGGTCCCTGGACCTAGGTTTGAATCTCATCGATATTATTCTAGTAGATACAACTCATATTCTAGTTCAACCTAATCTAAGCCATAGTACCTCCAGCGATTCATTCTTTTTCGGTCTGTTTAGCCGAACATTGAGTGTCGAAAATTATAAGCAGAAAAAAATTATCTGAAATATTTGTAAAAACAGAAAAGTAAATAACAGACTTTAAGAAACACGTATAACAAACAGTTTTTTCTCAAAGATGGAAATAGAATAGCATAAAAAAATCCCTTTTACTATCCCCATAAGAAATGGCTTGGAGTCGTAATCTAGAGATTGAGAGCCCGTGTTTAGAATTCAAAATCCAAAGTTCTTAAATAATTCGAAAATCTAAAGATAAAGAGCCTTAAATCCATGGTCAAATATCAGGATTAGAATAGTAACATGTTAATCTTTACGTACCACATAGTTTTGAAACTTAGGCATTCAGATGATTTTACAACTTAAGCAGTATGATAAGCTATTTGTTTATTCAGAGAAATATATGAAGCTCAGTAAATGCAAAAATACAAAATTTCTCACACTGTAAAGAACATTAATACTAGTGAGTAACGTACCTTTTAAATATTCCAAAGCAAAGACGAAGATGGTTACGGATGATCCACAATGTTTACTAACAAGATATGCTGCTCTTTTTGAGTAGCTTCGCAGAAATTGGTTCGAGTTTCTTACTGGTTAGTGGTTACTTCGCGCATGTGATAAAAAAAATTCCAGATTTAATTGAACAAAGAATTTTGAGATAAGTTAATAGCTTGGGTGATTGAAAAAAATGCAGCAAAAATTGCTGTAAAAAGTACAATTTTTTCAATATGTACGCACACATTATATAGTACAACCAACCAACCTTATATCTAGCCATCATCGTAGTAGCATAGAAAGCGATGATTTCAGAAGTGCTCTCAAGCAGGGGCGTGCACAGGGGGGGGGACACCTGTTAGTTGAAGGGGGCCCGAGATTTTTAAAATGAGGGGTGAAATATATGTAAGGATGTAGGGTAAACAATATGGAGGGGGGCCCGTAACAGTCATTTGTGACGGACCCCAAAATGTCTGTGCACGCCCTCACCCCTGCCCTCAAGTATACTGCCGTCTGCAGGTAAACGGCAGTAACTGCAGATTTTTCGATTTTCATTTTTTTGCATTTTTGAAATCTTTATTACTATAGTTTTATGGTACAAACATTTTTATTTGGCTGCCGCAGAAAAAAAGCATTTTTTTATCAGTGGTAATTAGCAGTAACTGCTTTTTTAGCAACATTTTGCGGGGGAAGTGGGCAGTATATACATACTGCTCTTTACCTGCTCACGGAAGAACGAAAACTTTCTCCCGTGGTCTGGTAAACGGCAGTAACTGCTTTTGTCGCTACATTTTGCAGGTAATTGGCAGAATGCACTTACTGCTCTTTACCTGCACACAGAAGAACGAAAACTTTCTCCCGTGGGCAGGCAAACGGCAGTAACTGCAAATTTTTTGATTTTCATGAAATTTTTTGCCCATGATCGTTCTACCATGGGAGGGTAAATGACAGTAACTGCAATTTTTTCTACTTTTTTTTTTTTTTTTTTTTTGGAATTTTTCAAATCCATGCTTCTTCAGCTTTATGGTGCAAACATGTTTATTTGGTTAGCGCTAAATAAAAGCATTTTTTTTTATCAGTGGTGATTAGCAGTAACTGATATTATCGCTACATTATGCAGGTAATCAGCAGTATGTACTTTTTGCTCTATACCTGCCTATAACCATGGTCTGGAGAATGGAACATAAATGAATCGCCGCCAAACTTGAACCAAGACACATAAACGGTTTTCGCGATTTCTTTTTAGCTCAACTAAGGGCAAGCAGTAACGCCCCGATGGAAGGTCATTGTATGACCTCTCAAAAATTTCCTTGATTTGGCAAATTTAGAGAAAATATTGCATTTTTTAAAATGATTTCTAGTCGCTTCTCAATTGATGTAGGTATGCGTGCCATGTCGTATTTTATCTTTCGGCAAAATTTGGGAATTACCGCCTCTCGTCCTTGAGCGAAAGAGATACTTAAAAGGGGGAGATACTTGGGGAAAAATAATCATACTTTATTTCAAATAAAGTCGAAGAAAACGTTTTGTAATTTCACAGCCCTCAAACATTTATAAAAAAAAAATGTTCGATTCTTCATATCCGTGTTCTAAAAACAATAAAACAAAATTATTTTTTGCTAATGTACAGTTATAGAAGATAACATACGAGTAAACACAAGTAATGCTTGGCAGACGATAAAAAAACGTGTACCAACAGAACGATTCTGTTCCATTTGTTTTGTTCTGTCGCAGACGATATTTTTCACAATTTTTTATACATACTAAGCTGCTGCACTTTTAGTAGTTCGATGAGAGCCATTATTAACACACGAAGCATTTCTTTCGCCTAATTTTTCATGGATATTTATTGCTTTATTGCAAAGTGCGGAACATTAAGCGATTTGTTGTAGGTTTAAAAATGCCTAAAGAATATTCCAGTTGCCAAGTGACAACTTATGAACATTAAAGAGTTTTCGACAATGCCGTTAGCAATCAAAACATATGCCTTTTTATTTTATTTTTAAATTACATTTTATTTATTTATATTAAATTTATGTCAAGTGTATACACGGTATTATTTATTTTTTAAAGTAAAATATATTATTCACATTGCATGCAATAAATATACTTCGTAATGACATATCTACTCCGTATTATGTTGAATTTTGTAATTATTGGTCATTCAATAGTACATTGTGCAGTTACTGCTGATTACCAGTAAAAGTGCATGAAAATTACTACTGCGAAGTGCAGGTAAACGGCAGTGTCTGCTTTAATTAAAATTTTGATTACAAAATAAAATTGAAACAAACTGCCCAAAAAATACTTCGATATAAACATATAGAATAGCCTAAAATCAAATTTCAATATTTAATTGATATTTGTGGGAAATCAAAAATGCGTTCCTTCAAATATCTCAGAAACTCATTTCTGTAGATACTGCCGTTTACCTGCACACGGCAGTATACAAGCATTGTGTTCTCAAATATATCCCCCAACTTCGATTTAATAAAGATCCTTAGCGAAGCGCATTCGGTGCACTTTTGGAACATTTTCTTCATAATAGAACAGATTAAAAAAACATTTCAGTGTAGGCGCCTGGAACAGTGTTAGTGTTTCCAATATGTACCGATTATTTGCAGTGTATCTGATCAGGGACAGATACAGAAATACCGTACAACCGTACAATTTTAGACCGCTTTATATGTTTTTTTTCTTCATATTTTCATCATTCCTTGCCAAAAAAGGTTGAGAATTTAACCATACATTACCATACATCTCAGCTGTAGAGTGACGCTTCGAAAAAAATTCTAAATTACACACAAAGGAAGGGGAAAGAATTTTTCGTGTAGTGGTATTAAGTTTGCACATGGTGGTGACAACTTTAGACCACCTCATATTTTCCTCGATATGCACCGCTAAACCGCTTCAGTCTAAAGTTCTGTTCCAATCCCGCACACTCTAAAAGTTTAAAAAAAAAAAAAAAAAATTGTACTTACTTTTTCCGATTTATAAATTTGTTTATACTTTTTGAGTCAATTTCAGGTTCTCTTTAAAAAATCAATTGCGAAAAATACAATATTTTATTCAGATATATTAATATGAACGTTAGATAGTATGAAAAGCAATTAGTAGATACCTACTTCTGGATTTTATTATTTATTTCTGTATTTTACTGCGCATATGCAAATTTATATATTTACACTTTTCCTGTGGCAACGCCTCTGGGATTGCAGTTTTATACTGCGGTCTCTGGGACGAGCGCCAGAAACTGTTAAGACTGCAGCGGCATGATGTACACAATATAATTGTTCTTTAATAAAACCAAGCAAAACTACAATTGTGTCAGCCTGAGCTATTTCTCAAAATAAGTTATACAGTCCACTACCAGCGATCAACATATGGTCCAGCAGCCGGATAATAAAATGGCTAAAACATATAATAAAGCTGAGTTGAACCGATTAAGGGGACGCGTAAAAGCAAAGCTCACGATTATAACTAAATTCGATGAAAAAGATAAAGAATTGTGTGAGAAGACTAAAGTTGAATGCGGAAGTAAATTACGTGATATCTCGGAATTAAAACAAGAATTGAAAAGGCTCTTCGAGTTATACGGTGAGTTAAAGTTGGATGAAAAAGAAGAATTCGAGTGTGATGAAATCTTCATGGAATTGGATTCGATCTGCGACACTCTGGAGGTAAACATTAAATATTTCCTTACTAGGTTTGCTGATAAAACGGATAAGTCTAAAACTGAAGACTTTAGCGCTAACAATTCATTAAAGTTTGATTTTGCTCCTAAATTGCCTACTATCCCGTTACCTAAATTTAGCGGTAAAATTGAAGAATTTGCTAACTTTAAGGGTCAGTTTCAATCCATGATTTCTGCTAATGAAAACATTTCTGAAACTCAAAAATTGTTCTATTTAAAAGCTGCCTTACAAGGTGAAGCAAAAATGTTAGAAACTAGTGAGGACACGTTTAAATCCTTGTTTAGGGCATTAGAGGCTAGGTATGAAAATAAACGTGCAATAATGGATCTCCATATTCAGGAAATATTGGGATTAGAAAAAATAAATTTCGAAAACTCAAAATTATTGAGAAATTTATCTGATAAAGTTAAAAAGAATTTAAGAGGCTTAAAAGTGCTTAATTTAGAATGTAATGATTCGTTAAATGCGATAATAACGAACACTGTTCTTCAAAAGCTAGACAAAGATACTAGAAAGGCATACGAATTATCTGTAGCTACTAAAGAAATTCCGTCATTACATGAATTATTACAATTTATAGATAATAGATCTAATGTGCTTGATCAACTAAATACGAGTATTTCTAACAAAAATGTAAAAGGGTTTCAAAATCCTATGTCAAAACCCAGAAATTTATTGATTAATGCCGATGAAAACATTAAGCTTTGTATTATGTGTAATGAACAACATTCTTTATTTAAGTGTAACCAGTTCAACAATTTAAATATTTCTCAGCGCTTAAAATTTGTAAAGAATCACAAATTGTGTAGAAATTGCTTAAGGCAACACAAGTCTGATTGTCGTTCAACATTCAAATGCTCTGTATGCTTTGAAAGGCATAATACATTGCTACATTATGAAAAAGGCAATAATTGCGGTAAATTGGCACCTTCAAATGTAAATGTTAACAATTCGTTTTCCGCGATCAAAGAATTTTCGTACAAACAAGAAGCGTCACTCGTCAGTGTGCTTCAAGGTCAGAAACCTGAAAATAGTAGGGTAAATCAGAATGTTTCTATTAAAGAGTTGTATAGCGAGGAATATTTCAGTAAAACGGCTAAACGCGATGATTCTGGTAGAGATATAGTAAAACTTCCAATAGAGGAAAAGAGTAGGACATTAAGAAATTTGAGAAGCTCCAGAGATGTCGCAGAGAGACATTCGCCATTTCTTGCCACTCGCACTCGAAGGACTTGGATAGATGAAGGACATCAAGATTTTCCCGATGCATGTGAAGTCGCACGCGGGGACTTTTGTGTCAATGACGTTCTGTCAGGTTCGAAAAATTTGGATCAGGCAAAGTTCCAATAGTCTGATCTCATTCAAGTTTTGCATAAAGAAGAAATGGAACTCCATAAATCGATGTCTAACTATCCCGACTTACTACACACGAAATTTGAACATTCGTTTACACCTCAACAAATGACTGGCAAGAAATTGAAAATGGTGTGTTCAAATTCGGATTATTTTTAATTTAAAGTGACAGTGAATCTAAAGGAAAATCACATGAAAGGTGAAGTTCTTTTTACGATTTCTAGAATTTTCAAGCCCCATTGTCCAATACAACCATTCACTTCGAAAGAAAAAATGTTCCTTCAGAGACTTTGGGTGTTGTTACACAACTGGTCGGATCCTTATCCTCCTAAGGAGTGGTGGAGTTTTTTAAAACGACTTTTATTAGTAAATGAATTGCAAATTCCAAGATACAGTCATCTTTCTAACGCAATTACTATTCAGCTACGCGGATTCGCTGTTGCTTCAAAACAAGCCTTTGGAACAGTCGTCTACTTGAATTCGATAGATGCGTTTGGATGCGCAAATACGAGTCTCTTGTGCAGTAAATTAGCTGTAGCTCCTCTAGAGACCTCAACAATTTCTCGTTTGGAGTTGTCAGCGTTCCTTCTATTAGCGCGACTAGCATCTAACATCCAAGATTGTACCTGTGTTGCAGTTGCCAATGGACCATATTTACTTGTATAGTGGCTCGACCATTGTTCTCACCTGGATTAAAACCCCTCCCGAGAAGTTGAAGCCGTTTGTATCCAATAGAGTGAAGGTAAGTCAATCGATGAATCAAATTTACCAGTGGCGACATACCTCTTCTAAAGATAATATAGCGGATATTATCTCCCGTGGACAAGATGCAAATGTTCTCTTGACAAATCAACAGTGGTGGGAAGGACCAGAAATTTTAAAACAACCTCAATCACCTGGACATTCATTTGAACTAAACGGTCTTAATCAAGTTTTATATTACAGTGAAGTGAAGGATACTCATGAGACTGTCTTAACTGCTACAGAAAATGATTTGTTGGTAAATTTCCTGAATTTGAGTAATAACTATCAAAAATTAATTAATGTATTTAGTTATATTCTTAGGTTCATTTACAACTGCCAGAATGAAGTAAGGAAGGTTGGACCTCTTACAGCTGATGAGGTCACTGCCAGTGAGTTAAAACTTTCATCGTTTGTTCAACAGAAAGGTCTTAGTGATGATTTTCAGCAGCTAAGTTCGGGAAAACCGGTAAAATTGTCAAGTAAATTAAAATTTTTGTTGCCTTTTTTCGATAAAAATTCAAATGTCATAAGAGTTGGAGGTCGTTTGGCAAATTCTCAATTACCCTTTGATGCAAAGCATCCAATAGCACTGCCTAAAAATCATAAGTTATCAAGACTCATTTTATTAGATTTACATCTAAAAAAATGCCATCTTGGTGCGCAAGCACTATTGCATGCATCTAGATTAAAATTTTGGATAATTCATGGAAGAGATCTCGCCCGGAAAATTGTACATGAGTGTGTGATTTGTTCAAAATACAAACCACGATTTTTAGAACAGAAAATGGGAGACCTTCCACCTGAACGCTGCCAACAAACATTTCCCTTTTTAAATACTGGCACTGACTTCGCAGGTCCATTTTATATCAAAAATAAAAATCAACGTAAAGGAGCTTTAAAAAAAATCTTTATTGCAATATTTGTATGTTTATCAACCCGTGCTGTTCATTTTGAAATTGTGTCGGATTTGACGTCTGATTCATTTATTGCATCATTGAAAAAGTTTATATCCCGTCGTGGAAAATGTGCTGTTTTATTCAGTGATAACGCAAAAACATATATCGGTGCTCACAAAGAGCTCGACCGCTTGCATAAGTTAGTGAGTCAACCAGATGAGATTTTATCAAAATTTCTTTCTATTTAAAGAATAAAATGGACGTTTATCCCACCCAAATCTCATTTTGGAGGCATTTGGGAAAGTGGTGTCAAATCATTTAAATTTCATTTAAAACGCGCAATGGGCAAATTGATTTTTACTTACGAAGAATTTTTAACAATCTCAAATCAAATCGAAGGGATTTTAAATTCGAGGCCTTTAATGCCACTTCCGAGTGATGCAGAACAAATAGAGGTTTTGACTCCGGCACATTTTTTAATTGGCAGAAAAATGCTCACAGTAGTAGAGCCAGAGTTGTTAGATTTGTCTGATAACAGATTAAAACGATGGCAGCAAACAACAAAAATAATTCAGCAAGTATGGAAAAATTGGTCGAGACACTATTTATGCCATTTACAACAAAGGTCAAAATGGTGTTTTTTGAAGGAAAACATTGCCATTGGGGCAGTGGTTTTGATAAAAGAAGATAGTATGCCTGTAAATTCGTGGAGCTTAGGACGTGTAATAAAGGTTTTCGAAGGCCGGGATAAATGCATTCCAGTCTGTTTGGTAAAGACTGAGGGCGGTACATTCAGACGTCCCATAACTAAGTTAGCAATTTTACCTGTTCCAGTGTAAAGTGGATGATTTTAATTAACTATACCTATTTTAATGTTTACATGTTTTAATTGTAATTGAGTTTTATATCTGTTCAATTTACTTCTGTGCATTTTATGGTATTTTACTGATAATTTTATTGGTAAATATTTTTGAAATCTATCAATTTCAACGCCGGGAGTATGTATTTTACTGTGCATATGCAAATTTATATATTTACACTTTTCCTGTGGCAACGCCTCTGGGATTGCAGTTTTATACTACGGTCTCTGGGACGAGCGCCAGAAACTGTAAGACTGCGGCGCATGATGTACACAATATAATTGTTCTTTAATAAAACCAAGCAAAACTACAATTGTGTCAGCCTCAGCTATTTCTCAAAATAAGTTATACAGTCCACTACCAGCGATCAACAATTTCTTTTTACAAGGGCATTTTTGTTATAATTTTTTTTTATATATGGGGTTGATGCAAATTTTGTTAAAATTGGGTAAGTTTCTTCATTGTCGCAATATTTTTTTCTTTTTTTGTACCGAATGACATCGGGGAATGAGGCCAACACCAACGTTTACTCTTTTTTGCCTTCCTTGTTGAAATTTGGTTGCTCCTGATTTCTTGAATCACCTTTTTCATCAGTTTAGGTGATTAGATGCGGTAAGGCCTATCTTCTTTCTTTTCCCTGGACTCATGTCTAAAACCAAAGAAAACCCGAAAACTAAAAAACTGCTCAAGACAATACAAAATTGTTCACGAAATATTGACAAACGATAGTAAAAATGGGTGATTTAAAGCTGCAACTCGAATTCCCGTATTTTGTTTACTTCGAAACGACAAGTAAACAAGGGAACATCAGGATTCGCCGATAAGGCTAAATCATCTAAGATACCTAAGTAACAAAGTAATAAACTTAACTTCGGAGAATTCAATCGGCAAATATAGGTTTCGAAGGAGACTTTGAGATGAAGCAAATATTTCAAAAAACATCCCGACACAAATGAATGTTGACACGAGAATGATAACACTGGACCATGGGATAAACAACATGAATTCCGCTGGACAACACTTGTGAACCTACTGAATGTTTTAAAAGACTTAGCTTTGCTTCAACAACCACTACATGGCACATACTACCAGATTCCTTCAATAGTCTAAAGTTGTACGGTTTTACGGTAATTTTTGGAGGAGGCCCAAGAAATTGAAAAGCGCTCCCCCTCCCCCCCCCCATTTCAATTTTTCATTGCGAATAGCGAAGCGTTCATGACTTTATTTTCAAATGTGTTTTTTTCCCCATCATTATCCCTTTAAGGCCAATTAATAAACTTTTAAACCCCCCCCCCCCAAAAAAAAAAAAACTTTTCTACTTTGAATGAGGAAGCAAAATATCCAAACACTAAACGCTATATAATTTCATCGAGATGCTGTAAAAGAGTGGTTTAAATTAGGAACATTTTCATAATGATTATGACACGGGGACAAGGTAATTAAATAAACCCATACCTCATTTGAGTTTTTAAAATGAATTCATATTTTAACTATAAAATATTATTTAAATAAAAAAATTATAGCTTTATAATATACATAGGTTTTATTGAAGAATTCAGAAGCTACTTCTTAGCGAATTTCAAAGCAGTTGCTGATTTGTTTTTAAAAATTTAAACACTACATGCCGTTTCAATTAATATTACGGTTTTGCCAAGGAACTATCATGTGATTTACTTCATTTTGCATTTTTTGTAAGATGAAAAAAATGAAATCTATTATTTCGCAAATAGCTTCCTGGATTGAAATGACTTTTCTAGGCACATCTTCACACATTTTTTTTAAAAAAAATGTCAGTTACTGATTCCATCAAAGAAGATTTAATAGAAGATAGGCGGCATAACATTTCTTCGAGTTCGAAACCAGTAAGTCAAATTGCTGCGCTGGTCACTGACTCTTTTGCTGCTCTGGTCTCAAATAAGATTTGTATCTTTTGTGTTCTTTTTAAATAACTGTAAAACATTTCTTCATGTCAAGGAGAAAAGTCAATTAAAAAAAAAATGGAATAGTTAAATTTATTTGTCTTTTTGGGGGGTGTCCGGGCCCCCTGCCCCTAAAATCCGCTCCTGTATCTGTTGTAATCACGTTGTAGCCTTTGACGCTGCTGTCATGTAATTATACTTCTTGCCATTGCTTATTCATGATAAAATTAACAGTACAAACTATGTGTATTGCTATTTATTACGTTTTAAGTTTTGTGGCAAAAAAAAAAAAAAAGAGGTTACATGAAAACACTAGAGTGCGTGTGCTCGTTAATCTGAAAATTAGAAATGGTTTTCGACATAATTATAAAACGTTGGTCAAACAAGTGGTTTGGGGAGTGGAATCTACTTTTAGATTGTGGATCTTTCTCGATACATCATGGCAAAGTTGCAGTACGTGAACCAAGTTTGCGTGCTTGACTGAAAGTTGGACCGTTGCGTTCGTTTAACGATAATAGCCAAAACCGCTTAATAACCTTAGCGAAAGTTCTAGAAAACTCTAGATCTATTATTACTGTATGACACATACTATAACGTTGTGCTTTTAAGGGAATTTAGTATCCTAAAACCTTTTAAGACAATAACTTTTCAATTTTTATGCATTATACTAGAAAATCGCCCGCCAAGGTATGACGGGTGAAAATTGCTTCTACATTTGAACGAAGCAATTGCCTGTTTGGTGATATTTTGATGGTTGAAGTTGTAACCCTAACTCCAGCGGTCCAGAGGATTAAACCTAAACTCCAGTTGATAGCGACCAACTTTTCGTTTCTTTATTCTCTTAAAATGACAGTCTTACCGTAAAACAGTTAAGTTACCGGATCCAGTTCAGCATTGCCAAAATAAAGCACTTTCCTGCATGTCAAACATTAGGTACCAAAAAATATTAACAAATTATCATGCCGTGGCGTGAGTTTCATTGTTAATGCCAGGAGTGTTATTCGATAAGTGAAATAAGTCACTTTTATACATATGAGGATGACAGTCCTACTAGTAAAACAGTTAAGTTTATGGATCCCATTAAGCCTTGTCAAAATAGAGCATTTCTCTGCCTGTCCAACATTAACAAAAATATTATCAAATTATCATGCCATGGTGCCTCTACCAGCAGCACTGACCACCGGAATCCGCTCCTCAGGGTCGGTGGCGTCCATGTCTTAATCCAAAAACACTTAGCCAAAAGGCCGAAAAGCGACCATTTTAAAAAGTTTTTTTAAATAATTTTACAGTTTTAGAATGTTGTTAGCACAATATTTTCGGAAACGGCAACCCAAAATTTTCGGATCACAAACCCCCTTGTAATACACACACACACACACACACACACACACACCACCGCCCAGGAGAAAGGGCTTGCACAAGACCCCTGGATTAGATGACATGGCCGCCACCACCCAGAAGGAGGGACACGCTCGCGGAAGCTCGCTGTGCACTGGGTGCTGTTTTTGTCTAAAAAGGATTCTGTAACGTCCAGAGGGTCGGGTATAAATAGAGTCGATTCCGGGGGCAGGAGCCGTTTGTAGAAACAATAAACCCTACGACTATAGGGTCCTATGACAAACTCGTGACAGCGAAAGCTGGATTTTTTTTTTTTTTTTTTTAAATCAAACAGGACGTTACGGTGCTAAAATTAGGGACCAAAAATCAATCCGTTTGCAATTTATTACTTGAAGCATGCAAGTCCAGTAGTAAAAACCTACCGGATTTGGAGCAAGAAAGTGATTTTCCTTGCACATGGAGTAACTAGATAGAGTCAAAATGTTATGTTAAAGTTGGATGAATACTAAAATACAAGCATCAATAGCTCACAATGAAAAGAAAGAAAAGAAAATGATTAGAATCGCACTAAATATACAAAGGTATGTAAAAATATTTCATTGCAACAGTTCAGGCAGAGAGAACGTGAGAGAATGATCAACTATAATCCAAATTATTTTTGTCTCACGTTTTCAAAAAAAAAAAAAAGAGCATTTCCTTTGTTTAAAAGATTTTGCTATGTATATTTATTTTTCCTAATTTGTTTTTTCAATGTATACCCATACATTTTAGTTCTTTAATATCTTCGGATATGTTATCTTCAAGCTTAATATGTTCTTCTATTCACTGTAAGAGATAAAAATGCTTAACCAGAACTTTGCGGAAAATGCACCCGATATATGTACTGACTTCCAGTCTAATCCTAAAAACTTTTCTGTCCGTTAAAAATTTGCCGACAAACTCGACCGGTAGGATTACTCTCTCCGCGCCACCCGCTACGGTCTCGGCTAACGCAGACCAAAAAGGAGATTACTACATCTTTTTCGGTGCTCGTCAGAAGCAAAGTATTCCGCAAATCGAATCATTCTGAGGATTTGTTAAAAGCTGAAGACTTTTTCAGAGCTTCGTTCCTGCTGAAACGAAAATGACAGGGTTCTCTCTCCTCCCCGACCTGCATCAGCGCACAGACGACGTTTTTGCTTTCTTTTTTTTTTATTCTTCTTTTCTTTCTCCTCCTTACATTTTTCTCCACATCTGAGTATAAATAAAAAATTTTGGAAATGCTGTTTTCATGGAGCGTTTTAAAAGTTTTATTCGTTAATATATAGATTCGTTGAAAAAGTAAATTGAATGATTTTGTCGGGTTTGAGTCAACAGATCTCTCAGGCAAAAAAAAAAAAAAAAAGTCAGACAACTGCGAGTTTTTTGAAACAATGCAGATTGAAAAATAAATAAATTTTCATCCGAATTCATAAAATTCCTTTTCCGAGTGTATATGTTTTAAATCAGAACTGTTTGCATTTATTATCAAAATAAAACTGAACAAAAAAGATTTAGAATCTAATTTCCTAGGTACTAATATTCTCTATAATGAAAATGCATGAACAAAATTTTTCAATTCGAAACTCGTGAAAGAGAAATTTTTGTATTGAAAAATATTTATTAAATAAAAACAAAAAACCCAATAGAAGGTTCAAGAGTCGGGGCCCATTCCTTTTTGACCAATCAAGGAACCCCGTAAAATTTTAATGGGCCCCGACTGTTGATCCTTTTATTCTGCTGTTGAATTCATGATTTGTCTTATGTGTGTATCGATTATAAAACTATTTCAATGGAGTAGTTATTCAGTAATACTTAATAAAATTCTAAACTAATATGCTCATATTTTTTTCTTTTTAGTTTTTTTGCTTTTTACGCAGTCGGGTTTTTTATTTTTATTTAATAATAATTTTTTATTTTTCCCTTTTTAGTTAATTTTCATTGACTTAGTTATTATGATCATAAGACGGCAGATTTCGCAATCTTGTCATTTTATTGAGAAAGTTTATATCGTGAGGATTATTAAAGTATTATTATATGTAGCTTAAAGCTACATATGCTTGACCTTTAGCAAAAATGCGCGAACTTAAATCAACCACGGCTATATTAACAGCGCGGAAAAGTCGTCTATCAAATCATTCTCCCAAAACTAAAAAACCCGTCAAGTATACGTCGCGAAACTCAGTCTCCTGAATCAAGACAAAAACAAATGCAACATGTTAGAGATGAAAGTGGAATTAGTAGATTTAGTAAACAAAAAATTTAGGC
This sequence comes from Uloborus diversus, assembly GCF_026930045.1. NCBI lineage: Eukaryota > Metazoa > Arthropoda > Arachnida > Araneae > Uloboridae > Uloborus > Uloborus diversus. The sequence goes on along the minus strand of NC_072732.1, from coordinate 174,560,733 downwards.
AGTGAAAACGCTACCTGCATTTGTTTCACGATGTGTAACACGCAGGAAGCGTGCGACACGACAGGGGCGGACTGGCCCTAAACCTTTAATGTGAAAAAAAAATTCATGCCGGCCCCATCCAAAAAAATTTGGCTGTAGTTTTCCAAACCTAAAAAGTTTCTAGTGTGTTTTTTCAAAAAAAAAAAAAAAAAAAAAGGTTCCTCCAGCAGCCCTCACCTCTCCCCCCCCCCTGCTGAAATACCAAGATTTTTTTTTTTTTTTTTCAGAAATCCTTATTTAACTTTTCATTTGAAGCAAACTAGTGGGCAGATTGATTTAAACTAAGCATACAGCAAACGCCCATAATATACAGATGATCTTTCAAGGATCTAACTTTCTCAAAAATATTTGCAAGCTTAAATTGCTCTACGAAATAAAAAACCACTGTGAACTGTGTGGCATCTTTGAAAATCCGCATTTAAGAGTATTTCGGTTATGTAAAAGTGAATAAAAATTTTATTTAAAACAAAACGTAATACATTTGAGGCAGTGAGAAGCAAAGGGGTGTAAGTAGACATTTTCAAGTTTTGAGTAAAATTCATATAAAGATTACATCCTAAGTAGGCTTTCATTGAATTTTTTCTAAATCATGCTGTACAGCGGCACCTACCAGGGCTGCTGGTATGTACTATCTCTTGCCCCAAGACAGAGGAGGGGTCCACCTACCATTTCTACTGGTTATCTCCAAATTTTCAATTTTTCCTCTTGCATCCCTTGCATCTCACTACCTCATATGGCTATAAGCGGTACTATTTACCCTTTAGAAAAAACTCTTTTTTTTTTAAGTCTTTTCTTAAAATTGTATTGTACGTATTCAAACTGATGAAAAATTTCATGTAAACCAAACGAAATAGATCCGTTTAGAATGAATACATCACAGATCATGAGACAGTGAGAACTGATCGGAAATATCGGTTAAGCCCGAATAAATCTACAAAAAAAAAAAAAAAAAAAGAGTTTCGCCCGAAAAAGTTGCCATTTGTCTCAGTGAGAAAACTGATTTTCAAAGGTATCTCTCAAATTGTTATCCAGTGAATGAAATTTATTAGTCAGGTTCTAAGAACTAAAGTGAAAATCATGGGATATACACTTGGGGTGGGGGGATTGCGGTCTCCTTCCCGGGCCCTTGGTTTTAAAGTAGATTTAGATTGCCAATAATTTTAATACTGTAGTTTATATGCATGTAAAGATGGTTATGACCAAACTCCCCTCCCCTCTCCACAGAAGGCAAGTTCTGGCAGCGCTTGTGCTTTATGGTATATGTGTGGCCTATGCTACATACGAGGCGTGTTTTAAAAGTAAGTTCCGTTTTGAAATAAAAAAAGAACGAGTACAAATAGAGCAAAGAAATTTATTGCACAAAAATCTACCACCCTTACGCTATTTTTCGACATTGCTCCCGTGATTTTCCGAGCATTTGTCATAGCGTGGTACAGGTTTTTGTATACCTATTCCTACAAAGTTGCCGCCCGTATAGTCAACCATGAGATTTTTACAGGGCTTTGAGTGGGACGTTTTTGAACATCCTCTGGTCTACCCCCACCTTGCTCGCAGCATCTTTCATTTGTTTCGGCATCTGAAGTCTTTCCTAGGTGGTCTGTGGCACAACAGCAATAATGCGCTCAGAGAACATGTTATCCCAAGTCCGACTTAAACCTTTTTAATGACATAAATTAAACAAAATGAATGAAAACGAAATAATATTTGAAAAAAAGTTACTCAAAAGTAATAAACTAAAAATGACAAAAATAATAATACTCTTCAAGAACCAGTAAAAATGTTTTCATACCAGGCCCTAATTTCGTCAAACTAATAATAACTTTGTAAATTTCAAATTAGTGTTAAATCTTATCATTTTATCCGGAAAAATTTTATCCGAAATTTGAATGTATGCTACTTAACGAATTTAAACATTGCATTTATCAATTTGACACTGAATAATAACATTAAAATTGAAAAGTATATGATGATAAGATTTTTAAAAATGTACTTTTCGTACTAGTTGCAATATGGTAGTTCTACTTATGAATTAAAAAATAATAGTTTCTGGGAATACTGAATTTCAGATTCGGAAATTTTAGATTCGCTTTTACGATTGCAACATTAAAAATATAAGTGAAAATAGATACGTTATTTATGATTAAAATGGGCAAAAACACTTAAAGCAATCACACTTATCAATCTAGTTAAGAAAGAAAAATCTATAAACAAGCATTACAAATCATTTAACAGGAAAAAACTTCAAAAATAAAGATTATTTGATGAAATATTATTAAATACTTAATACATATATGGTTAAAGAAGCTAATTTTTTTTTCTTCTATAACTTAGTGTATCCCTTTAAAAGATAGGGAAACAAAATTTTACAGTATTTAAGACATAATAATTACTTAAATTTTTCAACATTCCTTTTTGATTTTATCAAAACATTTCCTTCAAAGCATGTAACTTATATTTTTTTTCTTAAAAGTAATAGATTATGAATGTCCGTTAAAGACTACTTGGTACTAAAGATAAAAATAAAAGAAACACAAACACAAATATATTCAACAAAATTGGTTGAGACAAAGGAAAAACTTTAAAATCCGGACGTTTTGTCCAGCCTGCTCAGAAAACTGGACGTTATGTCCTAGCTGTCCAAAAATGTGGACGTTCTGTCTTTGGACCTTTTGTCCGTCAGACATTGTGTCCGTTGGACGTTATGTCCGTCGGACGTTACGTCCCTTGGATGTTTTGTCCGTTGGACGTTTTGGTCATGGATGTTATGTCCGTGGACGTTTTGGATCTGGACGTTTTGTCCGGTTCCCGTAAAAAACACATTTCTACAACATTAATCTTTCTTACAAAAAGTCTACTTTGTTGAGCAACAACATCAATGGTATCCTCTGAATCTATTTGATTTAAAGTGTCCTTCTCTACAGACATCAACATGAGAGCTTCTAAATTTTCTTGAGAAAGGGTTAGACAAAAAATCATGAGTTTAAAAAAATGAATGAAGTTCAGGAGGGCTATGCACATCCTCATATCTTGGACAAGCATACGAATTGTACTCATGGCAGGTTCTCGGTTCTGGATACCGGAACAAATCCTTCTCTCTCTTCTGTTTTTTTTTTTTTTTTTTTTTCCCTTCAAGTTTAAACTGTCAAAGTATTTTATTCTTCCAAATCTTAAATTTTATACCAAAAAAAGGGGGGGGGGAGAAAAATGTTCTGCTGTCTTTGAGAAGTACATTAATAATCTTAGTTTATTATCTCCCTTCACAAATTACTCTTGAAAAAAAACATAAAAAATGTGTGTAACAATAAGTGGATAAAATTGGTACAGTATTTAGGCTTTAAATTAAAATTAAGTACAGTAAAACCTGTAGAGTTGACCATCCTTGTAAGTTGACCACCTGTCTATGTTGACCTTTTTTGTCAGGAACGGAATTAGTCCTATCTTATATAACGAAGGAAAACTTCTGTAACTTAACCACCTGTCTATCTTGACCACTAATGTACGCCAAATTTGGTTTGAAGTATTGTAAAAAAAAAAAACCTTTGTAAGTTTATCATTTGGTTTATTTTTTAAAACTTTCTTCAGTAAATTATTTTATTTTATTATTTATTAATTTATTATTATTGTATTATTATTATTATTTGATAGCTTCCCAAGAATGTTTTTAATGCTTTGATGACGGACTAGAATTTTACTAACTAAACAGCAGCATAAAACTTATGCTGCTCTTTATTCTCCAAACTTGTTTTTCATTTGTTGTTCTATTTGAGATAGTTTTTTGTACTTTGTTCAATAAAAATAGGTGTCAGTAGAAAAGTACAAATTGTTTTCTTTCAGTTGCAATAGGTTGTGGCAATACTGTAATTGCGCTAAGGCCCGGATCTGTACATTTTGGGCCCTTTGAAACAAAATGGATAGGGCATCTCCCTAGTGGCCCAGTGTCTATTTGTAAAGTTAATAAGTCTTAATGCCAGTTTTTCTTCTTTTTTTTCTTCAATTTCTAGGGCCGTCAGCCCCCTTGAGGAAGTGAGCCCCCCGCACTGCGGGTACGCAGATATGGGCTTGCTAAAGAGTCCTTCTGGCTTATTTTGGGTGCAAGGGATTAAGATATAAGACATTTTAATTTTGCCTTTATGAACTGAGAGAGTCGAGCTTGTTGCTCTTTGGGCTGTAAGTGTTACATAAAAAGACTTCAAAAAGAAAGTTTTGAACTTGAAATTAATAAAAAGTATGAAATATTAAAATGAACTGAAAAAGGAGAAAGTCAGAGAAAATTAGCTGGCACATATGGAATTTCTAAAACTATGGCGTCTAATATAGTTTAAAACAAGGAAAAAATAATAAAACTATTTAAATAGTATTTTTAATTATGGTTTCACTTTCAATAATGTTAAACAATGAAAGTTAGTTAAACAGAAAGAGTAATAAAAGGTGAATTCCTCGAAAAATGAATACACGGTGCGAGAAATGACAAAAAATATTTCAAAAAATCATTACTGCCCTTTATAAGTTGACCACCAAAGTACTGCACCGCGAGTGGTCAACTTACACAGGTTTCACTGTATACAAAAAATACCCAATATCGATTTTACGTTGCTCTAAAATTTGCCTTTTTAAAGGAAAAGGTAAGGGGGTGACGGATAAAAAAATGTTGGAAATCACTGTTTTAAATATTTATACTGTTAGTACTTTTATAAATTTTATCTTAGTCAAACGAAAATAGATGAATTGGACGGTGTTATACAAAAAAGAGTTATCCAACAAAAATTATCAAAAAAATAATGAGTTATTCACATAGGTTGGCAGATAAACTGTTACACTACGGGGATACAAAGACGATTTAAGCCAAATTCTATTTTAAAATGCCATCTATGAAGTTCAGTTTAGAACTCAATTACTCAAAAGTACTGCTTGGTGGGTTGACCCATATTTGTGTAACATCGTCAGTTTGTTATAATTATAACCGATAGTTCAAGTTCTTATTATTTAAAGTGCTGATGACAAAAAAAAAAAAAAAATTAAAAAACACATGATGATTAAAAATATTAAACTTACCTAAAAAAAATTCTTGTCACCGTTGGATTTAAAACACATGCAATCCCATTGAGCAGACGTTTTGCTCCTATTCATTCTATTCTTAGGATGGCGCCTTTCTCTTATTTCATTTGAAAAAGGTTCAATGTAATCTTTTCCCAGACAGATGGCCACAAAAAAAGATCCCCACCCCCAATAAAACTCCTTACCAGAATTCCAGGAAACATCAATCCCGAACAGATACGAGAGACACCCATGGACCCTGAAGGCTTCGCTTCGGACGAAGACCACCCAACCAAGACATTGTTTCGTTTTCCCTAGAGTCCCTATATGAAAACTACGTTTTCATATAGGGACTCTAGTTTTCCCTACGTAACAAGATACGGTAATAGTTAGGCAAGAACAGAGTAACGTCCTGAGAGTGACCGTTGGAAAAGGAGCGGCTGTCCTCCTCTCCCTCCCCCCCCCCCACCCAAAAAAGAGCAGTTCTAGCTGCAGCCCTCGACACAAGAACGGCCGGCCTAGCTAAGAACTTTTTTTTTAAATAAAATTGAGGAAAACGGCACGTACACATTGAATGCACAGAAAACGGCCCGAGTTAAGGACGGCCCATGTGGAATTTTCCACATCTCACACGTGGCCAGTCCGCCCCTGCGACACGATTCCGAACTGGCTTTATGGCAACTGGTTGTTGATAAGGTGAATTTTAATTACTGTCATGTGTTTAGTGACACTCCCAAGGTTAAGACAAATCAATTGACGTAAGACTTATTCAAATCGGCCAAAGGGTTTAGCCTGTACAACGCCACACAGGAACAAACAAACATACATAGACTCATAAAGACATTACCCTCCTTTGTGTCGCACACGCGCAGTCGGGTAATAAAGAACAAATGAAAGAATCTACATGAGAAAGAGGGGAAAGTACATCCGGAGCAAAGGTGTTTTGACCCACCGCCTCAAGTGGGAGAAGCAATCGCTTAGACCACTCGGCCACTGAGGCCCCAATTAGTTGACTTAGTAAACAAAAAATTCAGGCAGTGAAAACTACCTGCATTTGTCGCACGCAGGTTGCGTGCGACACCCAGCGTGCGCCAATCCCAAACTGACAAACTGGCAACTGGTTTTTGAAATGGTACTTTTGATTACTGTCATGTGTTAAGTGACATTCCCAAGGTTAAGACAAATCGATTGATGTAAAAATTACCAAAATTGACCAAGGCGTTTAGCCCCTAGAACGCCACATAGGAACAGACATACATACATAGATTGATAAACACATTACCCTTCTTTGCGTCGCGCACGCGCAATCTGGTAAAAAGAGGATGATACTTTTATCAAAATTTTAACGAAGAAGGAAAGAAAAACTGGTTAAAGAAAGTAATCTAAGAACATATAAAAAAAAGTTACAGACTCATCAGCACTTAATAAAATATTCACAATAATTCATATTTACCGACTGCAGAACATATTCAACACCTCTCCAGCACGTAAATTTGAACCAATTTGCAAACAATATAAAATATATTTTGAAATGTTTTTTTTTTTTTCTTTTACCACGACGGACGGATTCATGGTTGGGGGTGAAGAGGCATCTGAATACGGCGTTGACTGATTTTTATAATCTTTTTTTTTTTTTTTGGGGGGGGGGTGCTAGAAAAGGTTTCATTCACAACAAACTAACTATGCTATGATATTAAAAATAATTCTGGAGAGAGCTCCGAACCTCCCCCAGGGTGTCAATCCCTTCAACAGCAATGACACCCCAAACTACACACAAAGGCTCCCCCCCCCCCCAAAAAAAAAGAAAAAATACCCCATGAAAGAAAACCCTCCTTCCTACCCCTAAAAATTTCATAGGTGCAGAAGCGCCACATCACAGCAACCTCACCCCTTGCCTTCCCTATTCCCTTAACGCCCCCAAAGGTTGCCTGTAGCGGGCAAAGACCAACACCACTTGCAAAAATTCACATTCTCACAAATTTCTCGAGAAATGAGAGACCAATTGCTATGTAACTTTTGTCCAATAAAAGATACCGTAAAGTGGTGCGGAAGGGGAGGGGGGGGGGATCGGAACCTTTTCAAACTTTGAACATCTATAAATAATAATAATAATAATAATAATAAAATAATAATAATAATTAATGTTTTTTTTTAAGTTGATTTTTTGACTAGAAACTTAAGTCTTGTTTTGTTGTTGTTATTTATGCAGAAACATAGCATTTTGTATTTTTTTTTAATATAATATTTAGCGGAGTTCCAATTCATTCCGTAGAGAAGGCATGAATCGCAACACATATTAAAATATTTATTTGAAACGATTCAACATCGAATACAATTAGAGTTGGTAAAAACAAGTAATAATGATGGGAAGAGGACGAAAAGCAACCAATATTTTCCTTCAAACAAAATCCTAATTTTACAAAACGTGAATGAATGATATGTCAAAAACTCAAAAAATACTTAGAACTCCATAAGGATTAAAATTCATCGTAGAAAAAATATGTTTGAATTGAAAAAAATTAAAATTTAATACAAATTCAATTCTTCGGATCATCTATAAAAGTTACGTCCTTGAAACGAGCAGATACTATCGTTCAGCGAATAGACACCAGTCCGCAGAAAAATCGACTGCAAATCAGAGATTTTTGCTTGTCTACGTAAAGAAATTTTCTTACTTAAGAAAAAGAAAAATAAACGAAAACAAAAACACATTAATAATATCCTGTAAGACATTTTTACATGTATTTTGTGATTATATAAAAAAAATTAGTAAAGATTTTTCTCAAATATTAATATATTTACATATGTTACGAAAATTACTCATCTGAACACTTAAGTGTTTTTATTACCCCCCAGCTCTTCCACACCATGTTAAGTTTTATTTATTTATTTTATCTTTTTTTGTCAAAAAAAAATTTTTTTTTGTTGGTGCGAAACCTTCTTTAGTAAGATTTTTTTTTTTTTTTTTTTTTTGACGAAAAAAAAGGACATTTTTTTCTTAAAAATTTCTTTGTGATTTCTAAAATCCGGCATTTACGATTTTTGATTCATTCACTAATACTCGATTTGTCATTTTTATCAAATTTCTAGATTTTTTAAACTTATTCAACATCTTTAAGTTAGTTCCGTTTTTTTACGCGTTTCGGAATCCGATTGCATGCGTTTCTGTAACACTCATTCGCTACGTTCACATGGAGCTTTTGTAAACCACTTTAAATCGGCTCATCACCGCATTCCGGCTATATCTGGATCTTCCTTTCTTCTGCTTTTTGCTGGGTATTTACGAGATTATAGAATCCAAAAATTTAACTAGGGAAGCCCATTTCTTTTAACGTGATTGCTTACCCCCCCCCCCCCTGCCGCAATTTCACCGGCACGCCTCCCCAATCGCAATCCTCCAGCAATAAGACTAGGATCCTTTTAAAATTCCTTCTCTAAAGCTTTCAATGTTTTAATCTGCGTCATGAGCCCGCACCTTCAGCTATTATTTTCAAAATTAATAACTGGAATATTTAATTAACAAAATGGCCAATGGCTGTTCTCTATTGCAGATTGTAGTCAGCATAAACTAAGGAATACCCACTTCCAAGAGTGATCATAACATACCCCCCTCTAATTTTAAAACCTCTAACAAAAAACGCAACCCCCAAAAGAAACAAAAATTCTCTTAAAAGCGTCTCTAAAAATTTTAATGGTACAGGTTTCCCTCGTATAACACGGTACGAAACATGGATTTAATGCTCCGTGGTTTTGATACAACACGAATGTTATCTTTAAAAAAGATGCAATGTAATTTTTGTTTCAATCATTCTGTTAATGGTTGATAAATAATAAGGTTTTACTTCGTTTTTATGAAACTTCGTTTCGATTTTGCACGGTACACATCCCTTGATTTACATTATTTCTAAGTTTCGTATAACACGGTTTCGATACAACATGACACATATTGACATGATTTTTTACTATGTACATGATTAGTGTAAAAAATAAGTTAAAAAGTTATTTTTAAAAGTCTCGTACGACACGGTTTCGATACCACACGAAACGAATTAACCGTGTTACACGAGGGACACCTGTATAGTTTGTGCCATGACACCCCCCCCCCTACAGGTACCCCTGTTTTAGCTTTTATTATTAGAGTAAATTGCTCAACTATTTATTTTTTAAGATAATCAATAGCAGTCTTTATAGCAGATCTTGGAAAGTTCTCAATTTTGCTAAGCATGCCTCCCCCTCCAAAAAACAACAACCGCCCCCAATAACAAGGGTGTATGCAGAGGAGGGAAAGGGCAGCTGCTCCCCCCCCCCCCCACTCTCAAACTGAAATAAGTATATCATCAGGGGCGCCGACTCGCAAAAATTATGGGGAAGAGCGGCTAAAGATCACCAGTGATCCAGGGGTATGCAATCCCACTAAGCCCCCCCCCCTTTCCAAAAAAAATAAAATAAATAAAAGTTTAAATTTTTGAACCTTGAATATGCCAATTTACATATTTTCTGTTGTATATGATTTATAAAAACAAACAATATGTGGCATGGCATTTTCAAAGTCCATCTAAGAATTGGTATACAAATTTTCTGGTTCAATTAGATCATGTTACTTGTCTTCAGTGAGGGACATTTTTACGGTTTTATTTTGGGGGAAGTCGTGTAGTGCCGTGGCTAGGCGTTGATGTAAGGTAGGGCACTTGACTTGCATGGAAGGGCACTCCCAGTAGCGTCTATCTACAAAAAATATTGGGAGGGTAGGGAGCATACCGCGGGAAGCTAACCCCGGGAAATTTTCTAAATTGGAGATGGAAAAAGTAAGTTTTACAGTATTTTAAGCATTTTAGAGTAATATATTTTCAACATTAGAACCCCGAAAACTCTACTCGCCCTAACTCGACACGTTTTGGAATTGAAGAACGAAAAAATAAAAACGCATGTACGTTATTTTTGTAAAAAGGCAATTTATTTTATAGCATAATAATTTTGTTTTTAGACTACTACAGAACAGTGAATATATATCTTTAAAAAGATTAAAATTATATTTAAATAAATCTTAAACTATCATTAAAAAAATAAACCATAAAATATTGCTCTCACACTTTGATCAATAAGTGAAATAGCTAGTTTAAACTTGCTTTGATTAAGGCTCAGATTTCATTAAACAGAAATAACATCCCAAAGTTAATTTGTTTAATATAGTTAATATATGTAAATAGCAGGTTTTTATAGGATCTTATGCCCTAAAAATATTTAAGTACTTATTTGAAAATAACGAATGCAGTACTATAGTAATACAGTAATAAAATAGTACAAATATTTCAAAATTTTAAATCTAACATTCTGTATGTAATTATTTCTCTATTTTACGAAGATTTTTAAAATTGCTTTAAATACCAATATTAGGGCTGTCTTTAGAAAGGTGCAAATCTCAACCGCTTGACTAGATTACTGAATTTGAAGTCGTTGACGAAATATCTCGGTGGTTATGAAGAGCAGCCAAGTTGTTCACACCCGCTTCGCCCCATTGTTGATTGGACAGACTTTATCCGCAGGTTCGTACATTGGGACAAATTCTAAGTGCTCGCAGCACCGTAGCACTATCATTATTCACACCACTCGTTTTCAGTTAACCTGCTTTTTACCGTAATAATTATGTTTTAACGCATTACTGAATGTATTTTACAAGGTATATCTTTAAACAAGGAAAATAAAAAAATACTAAGACAAATTTGTGTGTTTAGAAAGCATTAAATAACTAATAATTTTCTTAAATTATTGGAGGGGACCCCTTAAAATTTTTTTTAAGAGGCTTGGGCCTCCTCAGGCCCCGTCAAGTGACCTGGTGTTCCTAGCTCAACCCTCTCCAACTTGGATGAAATTTTATAGAGGTGTAGAGCTGCCTTGCAAGATTTCAGCTTCCAATATCCAAATCCTGAGGATCTAGGAGTACCCGAAAATGTAATCAAAAATGGCAGATTAGCTTTTTGTGACAATCTTTGATCTTTAGACTAAGACTATAAAAAATTTTATCGCACTGGAAGCCTGAAATTTTGGGAGTTTTAAATGCATTTGACCATTAATATATTCACGTATTTTTGTGAATTTGAGCTCGTTAGATTTTGGGTAGTATGCATGTAAACTCGTGAAAAAAGCGCAATGGGGAAATTTTTTTCCTGGGTTTTCATAAAATTTGAACAAAAAAATTCAAAGCCTCATACTTTGTGATTTCATTGTAATTTTACTTGTTTTGAATGGGTTACAGTTGCAGAGCTTAAATATCTATTTCCTAAAAGATATTGCCATTCAAAGTGGCTATCAAAGCTGTTCAAATGAAAAAATAGTTGATTTTCGAAGCACTGATGTAGCTCAAGTTTGTCACCTCGCATCTTCTTTTCGTTAAGTCCATTGAAAGGACAGATTTTTTCCAATCAAAGTAAGCTTTTTCTTTGATGGTGTTCTTTCGTTTGAGGATAAAAAAAATGAGCTCGAAATTATGTCTGTTGTAACAAACTGCTATGTTTAAGCTCAGGCTGCACAAAATTTTATCACACTGGAAGCCTGAAACTTTAGGAGCTTAAAGTACTTTTGACTGTCAATATGCTCTAGTATTTTTGTGAGTTTGACTTCATTAACTTTTGTGTAGCATGCAAGTAATGTTATCATAGTGGAAGCTTGTGACGCATATAGTGGACGCTACAAAAAATCTCTCGAATTTACTAAAATACTTGAACATATTAAAAGCCAAACACACTTTGAGCTCCCAAAATTTCAGGCTTTCAGTGGGATAATTTTTTTTGCAATCTTGGTCTAAAAATCACAATATGTCACAAAAAGCTGATCCGCCACTTTGGATCAAATTTTTGGAAGATACTAGATTCTTACGATTTGGATCTCACCAAGAAACATCACGAGTTCAGTAATCATGAAAAAAGTTAAAAATGGTCGCATTCGAAAGAGTATCTTTAGAAAAAAATTTGACCCAAATATTGTGTGCCCTCGTCCTTTTGTTTTTGAGATATGGGGGGTCAAAGTCTGTCGAAATCTTACGAAAATTCGCCAAATTTAAAGACTTGGCAAGAAATGGAAAATACCACGTGATTTCATCGCCTGCGTATAGCAAGATTCTCATTTCCATTTCTGGTCATCTGCAAAGCGCGTAAACGATGTTTCGAATTAACCCTTTACTTCTGTGGGTAAAATTAAAAAGTAACTATGAAGCCTGTGAAATGGAAACTAGAGAGCTTTATCCAGAGGAGCTACAACTTTATAACGAAATTGAACGTAGGATTTAACTTTGTAATCGTGATAATAATGCATTTCAGAATTTAAGTGCATTTCAAGTGTGTTTAACTTAACTAATTTAAGTTTGTACTCTTGTAATGAAATGTGTTGTAAATAATTAATAATTATGTACGAGAATTAATATGAATAAGTAAAAAAAAACATGCTTATCAAAGCTTATATATTGAAAATAAAATGGATAGTTTTTGATGTTGAAAGAACATGATCATGGATTGTAGTATCCCAGCTCTTATTTATTTTTTCAAAAGTTATTATCATTCATGAAGTTTTATTGTCTGACCACTGCTAGCGAAAATGTTTAATTTAAAATCGAAAAAAATAATAATTAAAAAAAAGAGAACAACGGATAGTAAATGTCAAAAATTTGCACAGCAAAACTAACGATGTCGGAAATTACTTCATAACAGATTCTTATCAAAAATTTTATAGTCGACGTTCATTACAACAACCCCTGTAGTTCGAAAAAGTCTGTCACTGCAAATGAAAGTCGCTATAACGTAAATGCACATCATATTGCATGTTATTTAGTCATTTTTAAAAATACTGAAGTCACTTTTACCAATTATGTTTCACGTTTAAAGGGAATTCAAATACGAGCAAAATAAAAATTAATACAGTTTTTTTTTATTTGACTTGTTAGAGAGTTTACACATAACTTGAAAATGATACACATAACGAAAAACACACTGGAAATAACTGACAGAAATTGTTTTTTTTTAATTTGAGAACATGGTTTGAAATCTTTAAAAATGTCGTTTTCTTCGTATTTAGATACTGTTGAAGACTTCAGATTTACAACTTTTCAAAAAAAAAAAAAAAAAGACTTTGAAGTGTGTTTACCGTTTCTCTACGGTTATATTTTTTTCAAAACAGATTCATCATCGAAAAAACTCTTTCAGTGGAAATATTTCACCCGCAGAAGCATAAAAGTTTTAAACATTAGTTTTTTAACAGTCTTAAGAATAACAAAAAATTCCATTGCTTTTACAATAAAATAAAACAAATATTTCGGGCTGTGGCGTTTTCCCCTAAAATAAAACAAATATTTCGGGCTGTGGCGTTTTCCCCTATACAGTTGCACGTTAATATCCCGGAACACAAGCCCCTAAAAATTTCAATGCCGCAGTCTGTGCCACGACACCCCGCGCCATGGTAGTCACCCCGAGTAAAGAATTAATGCGATATTTCACACTCGCTTTGGTGGTGACCAAATATGGAAGTGAAATGTCTTGTCAGATGCAGATGTTGAATTCGCGCCGTACCTTCCATTTCTGAACAAAACTCGCTAAATTTGGCGACTTTACTAAAAATTTCGGCAATTTTTAAGACATCATATTTCGATAACGTGGTCACGAGGGCACGTAGTTTCAGTGTCATAAACATGTTTTCCAATGCTCTTTCGAATGCCACCAATTTGGAATTTTTTTGAATTTCCTTGATCGTGATGTTTCCTGGTCAGAAGCAAAAAATTTGCATAGGTTAGTTTCAACGGTATCTCTACATCTCTATGAAATTTCACCCAAATCGGTGAGGGTCGAACTAGGATGATTTGAAAAATTGGGTCAGTTGATGTGGACTCAAATCATTTTCCCCTTTTGCTTTTCAATTTATTACTTTTAATATTTTTACACTTCAAGAGTTTAAAAAGTAGTACTAACGCAGCAAAAAATAAATACTTTGCATTACAAAATATTTTGTTTTATTTCATGAGATAAAACCACACACACATTAAATAATCTGTACAAATTTATTTAGAGCCATTAAAACATGACACTTAATTCTTATGCCTAATCATCATCAATCAACATTTAAATCCTGCAATTCTTCATCTAAATCTTCTAGGTCTTCATCAAAAAGATTTTCATCAATTGGAACTGCATCTTTATTGTCATCATCTGATTCAATGCCTCCTTCAGCTGCTGGTTCAGAAACTAAAACATTTTCAAAAAACATCATGAGCAATTGAAATAAACATTAAGTTCATAAATTTAAGTGCAATAAAAATCTTACAGTATATTTTATCAGTGTTATTACTTCTTTATTTATTTGCTCATCATAGGAAAAGTAGGTCAAAAAATGCTCTTACTGCTCTACTATATATATATTTGAATGACAGTTGTGGTACTAGACCACAGAAGATATGCTTTTACAAAAGGAGATTGAAGACCATAAGCTTATAATGTTGAAGGTATATTGAAACCAGTGGCGGCAATTGGGGCTTAAAAGTGGGGGGGGGGGGGCAAAAAAGAAAACTAAAAGCCATAGGACTTTTGGCAGCAGCAAAAAAAAAAAAATAATAATAATAATAATAATAATATATATAGAGAGAAATAAACTTTTGTTAGGGCTTATTTTTAGAGTAAATAAGTGGAAATTGATTTAAATTCAACAACTTTGGTGACATTTTTCTTAAGATTTTGTTGAATTATGCACACAATAATTTTCCCTGAAGAAACACTTAGACATGCATGAAATCCACCGCCAACTCAGTCATTCCAGCCAAGGACTGTAGTTTCGTGCTAATTAGCACTCATCAGCCCGGCTAAGGAAGTGACTGAGCCCCAGAAGTGGAAAACCACGAATTAGACTCGCATAATTTACCCTGAAGTATTTTGAGATGTCATAAACACTTCATAATAATTTCATTAAACAAGTAAGGCTTGTTTAAGTAAAACAATTGATTTACTAATATCGAAACAATAAATTCCTAAACTAAAAATTTCTGCTTGTGCTAAAGAATGTTTCATAAACAGATATACCAAGTAAAACAAATGATTATGTTCTGAAAATTTTGACATTTCTGCCTTTTTTATAATTTCTAGTTTTGGAAACTAAATTGGAAAATGAAATAAATAAATCAACCATAAAAAGTGAAAGGGTGGTTGCCCCTTCTTGCCTCCCTGAATTGCCGCCACTGATTGAAACGAATAAATCAAACTAAATTTCAGTCAATACAATTCAATTTATCAAAGTTATTTTTTTTTTGTAATCTGTCTTAAACATTTTAGGTCTTTCAGGGTTCATTGTCTTATGATTTGTAACATAATTTTTTTGCTCTAATAAATGCTAATGATATACTCTTGGTGTTCCACTTTTTTTTTTTTTTTAAATAAGAGAAGGGGATTATGGAAAATAAAAAACTGGAACACCTTTTTTTACATTCAGGGGCCTTTTCACAGCATTTTGTCCCAATGTAAAGTACCAGCATGAGACTTTATTTCGCCATAACTATTTAATTTATTGTTTGATTAGCACAAAATTTTATTTTGAGTTAGTCATACTAACACACAAACACAAAAATAAAACAATGTGCTAATCAGACAGTAAATTAAACACTTATGGCAAAAAAGTTTCATGTTGTGAACCTTGCATTTGGACAAAATACTGTGAAATGGAGGAATATGACACTTAGGAATAGAAACTTTTTGCTAATTCCTTTTGTTATCATACAATGAAGTAATTTTCCTTATTTGAATTCTCAAAATCTAACTATGTACTCTTGGCCATCTCCTAAACAAGAAACTGGCTTCATTCTCTTTATCTCTACATGTATATGTTGGGAAAAAAGGGGGGGGGGGGTCGTCATCAAACTTTTTGACCTTGTGGACAATTCTGGGGGTAGCACTAGAAAACATCACCCAGGGGGACAGAGCTACTATCACGGCCCCTGATAAAGAACCAATTTAAAAGTATGATATAAATCAACAAGGTAACATACATCACGCACCATTTTTTTAGAGAAATTTTTAATTTAATGTAGAATATTAGGAAAACAATCAATTTTAAAGTTTTTCAAGCTTGTACTTGTCAAAATATAAACTTATAAAAAGTACTAAATAAACTGACCTTGAGAATTTTCCCAATGTCTAGCAGCTGCCACAGTTTTCCCTTGATCATCACTTAGCTCACTTTCAAAAAACTCGGATGATATTTCTTTACATGGTTCAGCCTAGATAATTATTTAAAAAGTACAGTATACAAATAAAAACATTTAGAATAGAAATTAAAATGAATGAAACATACTATTGTTTTAAAGCATCTAACGGAATATAATCCAAACTTCAAATAATATGAAAATTAAAATCCACCTTTCTGATAAAAACTAAGCATGAGTTATTCTGTATACAGTCAGCACTTTAGTTTAAGAATCACTCCACATTGGGTGTAACGTACAAGACATTTAACAGCTAAATTTTGATTTTTTTTTTAAAACTCTGAAAATACAAATAAAAGTTTTCAAGTAATATTAACTCTTATTGTTATTTTAAGTGAAAATAATATAAAAATTTCGAAATTTGGATGTGAAATGTTCGAAGGTTGACAATGAAACAGTATGTACTGCAATATCTCATGCAATGTGAATCAGCAAAAAATTGCATACATGAAATGCATATAATTCAAGTAACAAAAAATCAATTCTTTGCAGCATTTAAAAAATATATAACTCTATAACAGAATATAATTTTTTCCAATACTTTCCATAGTAAAAATAAAAATGTATACATATAGAAATGCATAAATTAATTACATAATTTAAAACATTTAATTAGCAAGGGATAGCAACTTAGCTAAGAATCTTTATTTTTAAGAGCTAAAATAGTGATGAATTAAATACAGGGGAAAATATTTTACAGAATTATACCTACTATATACTAAATTTTGTGCATTCTTACCTCCTGATCTTCCCTAGATTTCATGTCAAAAGCTGCTTCTCCTTCTTCTGTCTGATCATCAATGGCCATTTCAGGATTAAATGTAAACATATCTCGTCCACTAAGCTGTATGTATATAGATTTAAAAATAGATAAATTATTTTATTTTTTTTTATTCATTGAAAATTAACAACATTCAGAATGTTAAAAAAAGAAAACAGTATTTTAAATCTCCAGAACAAACAAAAAGATTCACTAAATTCTAAGATAAAACTGTTGCAAGATACTACAATTTTAACGTTGAATTGAAAACTGCATTGATATTTCATGTTATGTCTGAATATCCCGAGGTTTAATCAAAGAGGGGGATTGAGATCAAAACAAAGATTTTTTTAGCTAAGAAAATTTGACCTACAAATCCTCATTCGAATTAGTACAGCAGTACCCACATTTTCCTCCAGCAATCTCAACATCAATGATTTTAACTTCAAAATAAAGTGTTAAACAAAAAAATATTGTAAAAGTTAAGTTAGCAAATTAGAAGTTTTATCAATCAAACTTCGAATCACATAAATAGGAATAATTTCTATGTTTTACAATTAAATATTACAGTAAAGTGACTTACGACACATGCAGCATAAAATATGAAGTTATTAATAACATTATCAGAGAATTCTGAGATTCAAAAGTTAATTTTAAAAAATATTTCAAAAAGAGCCATTTGAAATAACTCATTATAATAAATTTCTTGGAGAATAATGTACAAAACCTGAATTTCAAACTTCTTGTTATGTGGGTTAAATTAAAAAAAAAAAAAAAAAACAGCAACTACAGTGGCGTACCAAGACGGATGGGGGCCTGGGGCGCTACTCGAAATGGGGGCCTATCTGATATTGAAACTGAAGTTTCTCAAACTATGTGTACGTACCATATATTACAGTAATTACTTTAAGTGGTACATTTTTACATATTTCAGGTAGTGTTGGTTTGATTTCGGACACTATTGTAAATACCACAGTAAAACACATGGTATTAAGTGAAATTAAGTAAATACTATATTTTTAATAAAATTGTGCTTTGTCAGAAAATATCAAAAAAAGAAAAAAGTCTTAAAATTATATTGTATCTTAAAAATTTATTGCATCTGAACATCCAAGTATATATTTAAAAACATTTAAAACAAATTAAAGCAGCTAATTCTAATCTAGTTGTATAGAAGTTGCAATTCTTCATTACAAAATTCAATTGGTACTCATGAATTGAAATATTTTTTAAAAATATTAGTAACTACATTTTACTGACCTTTTATGCATGTGTAGAAATGAGGGTATTCAAAATATAGAACCAATTTCTGAAGCGAAAAGCATAATTTTCCCCGATTATCGGACAAAGCGCTAGGAACTATTTCTTTCGCTTGGCTGCAGCTCATTTCTCCAGTCAAGTAAGCTTGCAATCGAGTATAGAAGAGCAGTCAAGGTCAAAAGTCCCGAAGGATTGACCAATTAAACAGTTTTATGCTGTCGAAAGGGGCATAGCAAAAAGGAAGTCCCCTTCATATTGCCCATATAGGGGGCAAGGGGGGGGGGGCTCGGGCCCCCCTTAGAAATTAGAACTTCCTTGTTTTTACTATTTTTTTCTTTGCAAAAATGTAAAAATATTTCTTTTCCAGCCATTAATGAATAAGTAATTAAAAATGTCCAATTTTAACGACTCTAATCTATTCTGAAATTGTTTTTCATGGGGAAAATATCATGCTAAACCATGGTTAAAATATCTGAGCCCCCCCCCCTTACAATTTTGTATATGGGCGCCCATGGTCCCCTTTGCTTGAGTCAGAAGGTGTCCGTCCGATTTGCTCTTAGAAGTTATAGCTTCGGGCAGAAGACGAAACTTAAAACCACAGAAGTGCAGCTGGTAAAAAGAAAAATTTATCTGGCTGATTCTTCCAATGCCACAAAGGATAGACAACTGCTCATTTAGGAATGGATTTTCTTGGTTATATGTTTGAATTTGGTTTCAAAAATAGTGTATGAATTAAGACTAGACCATCGTAGTCTTAATACACAAAACAAAACATAAAACAGATATTTTAGCTGTATACTGTAATGATCAAAAATTATAAACGTGCATCTGTTATGCATTCGTTTTTTTTTTATATATATATATAAATTGTTTGAAAAAAGATGCATGAAACTTTGCTGAAAGCACTTAACGAAATAAAAGCAAACGATTTTTATAGGTTTGGTTAATTTAAAAATTTGGGGCCCCCCATTAAATTCGTGGCACAAGCGCTCATGTGCCTTTGTACACTAAGACGGGTCACTGAAAAAAAAGTCATATTTAACAAAATTTATGATATATACTCGCATATATAGGTAACTGATTAATATTTCTAATCATGATGTATATGACAGGTCTATTGGAAAAAAAAAAAGATACAATTTCGGGGCCTATGTCCAGGGGCGCCGACTTGCAAAAATTATTGGGGGGGGGCTGGACATCACCGGGGGTTTAGGGTGTTATGTAATCCCTCGGAGGTCCCTCACTCCAAATAAAGGTCAGATTTTTGTGCCTTGAAAATGCCATATTTTCTAGTGTGTATAATTTTAACAAATAAACAGTATGTGACACGGCGTTTTCGAAGTAAAAGAATCTAAAAATTGGTTGACAAATTTTCTGGTTCAACTTTTAAAGCATATCACTTGTCTTAGTAAGAGATTTTTTTGTTCTATTTTATGGGGAGCCGTGCAGTGCCGTAGCTAAGCATTGATATTATAAGGTAGGAAGGACACTAGACTTGAATGGAAAGGCATTCCCAGAGACGCAGACTTTTGAAAAAATGGGGGGAGGGGGGGTAACCGGGGGAAATTTTCTAAATTTGAGATGAAAAATAGTGAGTTTTAAAGTTTTTTTAAAGCATTTTAAAATCATATAATCAACATTAGAATCCCAAAAACTCGACAAGCCTGACACATATTTTTTGGCTTTGAAAAAAGGAAAAAATAAATACAAATACGCACAGTATTTTCGTAAAAAGGTAATTTAATTTACGCATGTTTTTTTTTAAGACCAGTTTTTTCATTAGTTATACCGGCTAACATATTCAAGTGTAAACGCACTCTCTCAATGTCTAGGTTATTTTTGAAAACTCAATTGATTTTTCAAAATTTGTTTCACCTCTGTTTAATAAAAGCAAGCACTCTTGTTCAACTGCAATGATCTGTGCGAGACAAGTTGATGTAAACCGCCCAATAATGCAAGATTGCACCATTTCACAAACCTCAATGTAAAGTGCCTTTGGGATTTTGAAAGCATGCGGTGAGCTGGCTTCGTTGTTTTCATACTTTGGTATACGTCGATTCCGAGGAAGCGAAGGATCATCATTGTGTGAAGGTTTTTCTTTTAAACACAATTCCCAAAAGTACTCAAAACTATCATGCCTCCCATTTAATATACAAATCAAATCCTCATATAATTTTTCCAGATCAGCAACACTTAGATGAGCTCGCCGCAGCGCTGCCCACCGGCAACGGATTTGACCCGTAAGTTCGCGCACTGGGACAAATTTTAAGTGTGCTTGCAGCACTATAACACCATCATTATTCACACTACTCCTTTTCAGTTAACCTGCTTACTACCGTAATAATTATTTGTTTTAACTCATTACTGAATGTATTTTACAAGGTAAACTATTTTCTAACAAGGAAAATAAAAGATAAATTTATGAGTTTAGAAAACATAATATAACTAATACTTTTCTTGATTTATTGGGGGGGCTCTGCACCCTCAAAAGTTTTTTTGAGGGGGCTTGGGCCCCCTCAGGCCCCATGGAGTCGGCGCCACTGCCTATGTCAAAGCGGGGCCTGTGGGACATAATTTGCCCTCTCTTTGTTTAGGCAAGAGGCACTGAGAAAATATTCATTCTACATAAAAAGACAACTTTTTATTTATCTAAACCATGACATAAGGCAGGTCTGGCGAAAAAGAAAACGAATTAAAATTTTGGGGCCTATGTCAAAGCGGGGCCTGGGTATCATAAACCCTCCATTGATCCCGAAGAGGAGTCACTGTGAGCAAATATTTGTTCTTTAAAAAAAATTATAATTTATTAAGTCAACTTGTTTAAGCATTCAAACAAAGATATGCGACAATATGGGTGAAAACCAAAAATTGAAATTTAGGGGCCTATGCCAAAGCGGGGCCTGGGGCGGACCGCCCCCTCCGCCCCCCCTTTGGTACGCCACTGAGCAACTATGTCATGGAAATTGGATTACTAATTAAAAGGAAAGAAAATTACCCCAACATGCCGACCAGCTTTAAACTCTGCTCTTTTCCTATCCTCTTCTTTTCTATTTTTTTCTTGTCTCTCTCTAAGCTATGAAAGAAAAATTAAAATATGAAAGAAAAGTTCACTCATAAAAAATATACAATGTAAATTGCCATATTCTTACCTTTTTCTTCTTCCAGGCTTGAAAAGTTTCATAAGTGATTCGTGTCAAATTTACGCCTAACTGAGCTCTCTGAAATACAATAAAAAAAAGTTATGCTTAAAAAATCAATATATTTTAATTTTAAAAAAGTTATTTTATTTTTGAATGTTTTGAGAATGATGTCAGAAAATTAAGAGTAGAATTTGAGTTTGAAGATTAGATATCATCAGAATAATATTCAAAATACAGTATAACTTCGATTCAACAATACATGATTTAACGATTTCCTCAATTTAATGATATTTGACTGACCCAGCTTTGACTGCATTGAATGTCTATGCTCCTTGATTTGATAACTTTTTCCAAGCCTTTGATAATCATTAAGTAAGAGTTATATTCATTGCTAAATAATGTAGATGCACACGCGCACGCCGTGCAAGGATACATTTGCCGCTGTGCAGATACATTTACTGTAAATATGTACTTCGCTTAAAAATTTTAGATTAATATCAATATTAAACAATGATTATCTTGAAAATCTGTAGATAAATTAATGAAATTAATCTCTTGCTTTAATGAATACATGATTGAAAGCAAAATAAGCATTGCCTTACTGAAAATTTTATCTGCCCACTGTATATTTAATATACTTGCAGATAGTTTTGAGTTGCATGCACAGATACTTTATTTTTTTTTATCTTACTATGGTTATACTGTATTCTCATCTGTTAAATGTGTAACAGAGTAGGAAAATTAAATTTCTGTACCTCCTTCAGAAAAGAAATTTTTAGCCAAATAATTTAAAATAGTTATTCTGAGCTACATTCGAGTTAATGTAGACAACACAATGCTTCTGTTATGTCTAGCTATTCCTTGACTATTCCCCACTCCCTCTAATCTGAAAAATTCATTAACATTTTAAATTTTTCTGGGTATGTCATCTAAAAATTTTAATCTTAAGAGAAACAAATAGCCAGATATTTACCAAATCATCAAATATTTAATAATTTTTACCTATTAATACATTCTTAATTATAATTCATTAATAATTTTTAATGTAGAACTAAAACTAAACAGATTTTTTGCACACCTTTTTCTTCAATTTGTGCCGCCTACTAGTGCTTTTCATTGATAAATTTTGGAAAGTATTTTTTAAATTTCAAAAGAATTTTCCCAATTTTCAATACATGTAAATTTTTCATGTGTTAACAAACAGAGGATGGCAGCAGATAAAAAAACTTCAAAACATTGAGATTTTCCTAATCGTTTTCCAACAATTAAACTCCCAAAAACATTTCAATATAATTTATCTTTCAATTGTTGCATTAATTTTTATTATTCACACAAAAAATTACAAAAATCGGCCCGCCTTGGAGCCATTAGTGCAAAAGTTCATGGGTGCCACTCTAAAAATTGGCCAGGACTGAAAAGCGCGTGGCTACATTTCGCGATACCAAAATGTTAGTGCTTAGTTTGTTTGATGTTTTAGACATATATAATGCTAATTTTTGATGCTGTAACTATATAGTAAAACCAAATTGTAAGATTAAGTAAAAATTAAAGCCTAAATAAAAAAAAACTAACATATCATTGTCCAAGATTTTTAGGAGGTAAAAGCAGAAAAAGAACTTAATAATAAAATACAATAAAAAACTTACTATTTGCTACTGCAGAAAAAAGCTTCAGATTTTATAGTTCATGTTACATAAATAGTTCATATTTCATAAAAAAACTAGTAATTAAAAAAAATTCAGGTATGAGATTCTTGGCTATAAGATGCATTGTGATAAAAACTTTAATAAAATTTTCCAGATTAAGATAAGAATGGTTGAAATCAACAGATTAAGTGACTTATTTAATTATTTTTTGGAAAAAAAAACAGCTTATCTTTTTAACTTTAGCAGATGGGCCAGTTTTTTATCCTCAGAAGAATAAGACCTTTTTTGAGTGAGAGATTCAAAGTAAAGATTTGTTTCATCTATAAAAATCATTTTGAACATGGGAAAAAAAAATCTGATGGCAGAAATTTTTGAAAAGACGGAAGTCCGTCCCTTGGACGGAAGTGTGGCAACCATGCAAAAGTTAAACCAACGCCTGTTTCCGTGCACCTTCACATTTGTTCCAAACTTCAACTAAAACATAGCATTACTTCTCGAGATATAGCACTTTCAATAAACAAGAAGAAACATTTGATTGCACCACCTCTTTTTCAGCTATTGATGCCAAAATTGAATCGGCACCTGTACCCTTTGAGGTCAACATATGGACATAATTCGTACAGTTACCTCCTGAGATGTAGCAGGCATGCATAATGGAAGCATGGTTTGATTGCTCCACCCCTCTTGGAAAAATTCACGCCAAAAACTAAGGAGCACAAGTTCACATAAAGTCACATATGAGAAAGTGAGAAGCAAAGAGTTGTAAGCGCAAAATTAAAAATTTGGAGATAACCAGTACAAATAGTCAAGGAACCTCTCTTCTGTCTTGGAGCAAGAGATAGTACTAGTAGCCTTGGCAAGTGCTGCTGTACAGCGTTGTTTGGAAGAAAAAAAATTCAATGAAAGTCTTCCCAAGACGTTATCTTTAAACGCATTTTCTCAAAACTTGAAAATGTCCACTAACATCCCTTTGCTTTTCACTGCCTCATGTGCCTATCAAATTTTCATTCGATGTCATGCATTAGTTTGGCTCTAGAGCGGCCACTAAAAACTAGTCACACACATACAGAGAGACCTGGTCCAAAAATGGTCGAAATGAACTTAGCACACCTAAAAACATGCAAATCAGTCAAAATGCAAAAAATTTTCACGAAGCCAATACTTCTACATTTTAGACATAGAAGAAAGTAAAAAGATATTTAAAATATCAACAAGTTTTCTACGCTCCAACTACAAAAATATTTAATTTGTAAAAAAAAAAATTGCACAAATATGTATTTATCCCAGTAAGAGTTCAGACTGGATTACGAACAACAAAACAAGGGCCAACTGTATAAATACATTAATGTTCTAGGGTGGGATAAATGAAGAAAAATAAAAGTGCTGACGGAAAAGGGGGATTAACCTCTAAAACACTCCATTGCACTTTAGGTAGTTGTGATCGTAATATGAGCGCCGCTGGCAAGATGCAAAAGACTTAAATCCTCTCCTCTTTTGTTAAGCTGAAGGATATAAAATATTAAATACTATTAATATTAATACTATCAACTCAAAATTGAAAAATTTTATTAAACTATGTACATTGCAGTTCTTTAGCATTCACAGGGAAATAGAAAATAAAATGTGTTTCTATAAGGTAGAAAATAAAAATGCAATTTACTTCCCTACTCATCTAAGTTTCTGCTAGCAAGAAAAAATCCATAACGAGATAGAGGAACCAAAACAGCACCCTAGCACCCTAAGTGTTCAGGTAACAAATTTCTCTAGTTTTTTGACATTTTGCATGACACCAAGTCAATGTCAACACAAAGTCTATGTTATCTGGCTAAGAAATAAGGTTATATTAAAAATTCAATAATTCCATAGAGTATTGTTTTCTAAAGAAACATTTTTAATGTGTTAATAAAATTTGTGCTTACCTGTTTTTCAACTAAGTCTTCAATAGAAATTTCTTCAGTTTTTTCTTCTTTTTTCTTATCTTTTTTTAAGATAAAACCAGGAGGTAAAGCATGCCTATAATGACACTTATTCGCTCCATTCGGACATTCCCAGAACCAACCGTACTTATTATTTTCCAGTGCATCCAGAAAATATTTACAAATCTGCAATTGAAGAATGAAATGTTTTTAAATGAGTTCAAAGTAAGGAAAAAGACTGAAGGAATAAAAAGTAAAAATATTTCTAATCTAATATCATTCATTCAAAAAGGTTTAACTTAAATATATAGAAGAAGCTGCTGTACATACGGACGATTGTACCTACGAACGTTGGTCTGGAAATTCCAGGTATCGTCGAGAGAGACCCTAATTGGGGTTCAACGTGTGTGTCACAGCCCTTTCCAGTACCCCAGAAAGTTTCAACGCCATCAAACAGATTTAAGATTCTATCACATTTTTTTGGTTTTAGTACGATCTAAGTAAAAAATAACATGAGCAATTTCTTTTTTTTTTGTCCATCGTGGATTGTATTAGTCATTTTTTTGCAGGTATCATGATTCCCTATATTTTGAAGGTTTCCGTTTCTGATTTTTAATGTTGTAAAACTGTGGTCCTGTCGATGTGACTGGCTTGCAAAACCAAAATGAAGTACCTTTGAACTCAAGGACACATAAGCATGTGTACCCACGGACAGAAATTTTTAGTCTCCTTTGGTCACACCCGAGCCTTCTTACAATGTGAAGTACCTCAAAATAGTGCCTTCTCATCAACGTCCGAAATTTGCTTTCAACAATGGTGATGAATTTATAGTAGGATTTGAAGATATAGTGTTGAAGTAACCCCCCACCTGTTGTAGGATCTACAGACCGTCAATCCCACCTGTTTTCATTTGAACTCGATTTTTCTAGATTTTTGTTGGTTTAATCTAAACTGAGTTTTTTGTCATGGGTTAATTTTGGTTAAAGGTTTCAATTTGCCTACAAATTGAAGTTATTTTGTGGGTACATAATGAGTTATACTATCACAAATCAAGTTATTCTTTTGTTTAGAAACATATTAATTAATCATAACATCATTAACTCTTAAGATTAATAACTTTTTTAAATAGTTCACTGATGTTAAAAATTAAGGAAAATTAAAAAAGAAAGAAAAAAATCTTCAATTAATTTTCAAAGTTTAAATTCTTTTGGATATTTTATTTAATGTTATTTTTTACTGATGTTTGAAGTATTTCAATATAAAATGGCTTATGAAAATGTATTGAGTATAATTGAGTTCCTCAGACCTATTTATATGTTTTTTTATATGTCCGCTGGGTGAACAGGGTGTTGTACCCACAGACAAAAAAGATGATTTTTAAGATTTTTTTTTTTTAAGTTGAAAGCTTTGAAATTTTTACTTGACAAAAATTGCCAAATTAGATGACAAGTTGTAAATTCTGCCAGAAAAATTTTCCGATCGATTATCCATTCCCAGAGACCAGCAAAAATTGAAAAGTAAAGTTTGTCTGTGGGTACAGCAGCTTCCTCTAATAAGGAACTTAAACTAATAAATAAACACAGGGACTGAGTCAGCATTAGCTTGCATGCCAAATTCCACAAAACCAGATGAATAACCGATTTGGTGCAAGTATTGGAAAATGGAAAATTCTCTCAGAATTGTCAAATACAGAAAAAATATTCCCTACAATCCCTAAAACTATAGAAAGATTGTTATAGACTTCTCAAGATATTAATAACTTGGGTAAAGATTTCCCCAAGATTAAATTTAAAAAAAATAATACTTTGCTTTCTGAATCTAGTTTAGGATAAAAATATCATTAAAATTTATTAAAACTAGCCTTTGGCTCAGACTTTTAAAATTTGGATGATTTACTCGATAACAATTTGAAATACATAAAGCAAGCCCTGGTGTAGTTTTTACATATGCCCATCAGTCAGAGATACTTAATTTTTCACTGCTAATCAGAACATAAAAAAATCTTCATTAAGCATTTCAATCCCATTTAATATGTGCCAAATTAAAGGTAAGAAACATATTATATACAAAACATACATAAACACTTTTTAATGATTGAAATTGCATTTTAGTTTAATTTGGGAAAAAATTATATTCAATACTGCACTTACAATATCTGTTTTAGGCATTTTACGATCAATTTCTCCATGCTTCTTTTCTACAACTTCTTTTAGCTTATCTTCGTCCCAGTTTTCCATTAAATCTAAAACATAGAAAAAAATCTTAATTTGAAAATCCATAATTAAGTTTAAAAAATGTTGATCAAACTACAGTAAACTCTCGACTACCCGTGGAATAGGATGGCACAGGAAAAGCAAAAACCACTGATAGTCTGAACAGGTAAAAAATAATACTTAATATTTACAATAGCTAAAAAATATTGATAAGACTCACACTTACATTTAAATTGTAACTTAAAACATTGCTACATCACAGCTACTAACATTGAATATAAAAAACATATGTAAAATCTAAAAGCTAACAATAACACAATCATAAGTTTTATTAAAAAATGTGAAAAGACCCGCATATAATCTGACCGCCGATGATCAGGAGTTTACTTTACTTTGAAGAATTTAACTGCATATGCAATTAATTGCATGTATTTGCTCCTTTTAATATTAGGTGCAGATAAACATGTAAGATATATATATATTTTTTTAAGTAGCAATAATAATCAAAAAATAAATACATCTCTGGCTCATTTTCGGAATTTCTTTTTAAATACAAAAAAAAAAAAAAAAAAAAAAAAAGTTCCTTACAAAGAGTGAAATATCAAGTACAGGGTGGCGACAGAAACTGTGAAAAAAAGTTCCCCGACTTTTCCCTGATTTCCCTGATTAAGTTCACCAAATTTTCCTGATTTACGTTACCAATGATAATGGTTTTCTTTCTTTGCTCTACTTGAAATCCATTGCATGTTTGTATAAAATGCAGTATTTTAAATGTTTTAGGTTGTGTAAAGTTGTTGAACTAAAGATATATTTTAAAAAGATGCTACTTTTTTAATAAAATGGTTTAAAAAAACATATCAAGTCAATTTTTTGAGGGGAAAAAAGCCTACAAAACAGCATATTAAATTTTTCTACATGGAAAGATAATAGAAAATTAAAAAAAAAAAAAAAACTTTACTTCCAGAAACCACTTAGCATAAGAATTTTAAGAAACTATTAAAATTACTCTTAAAAACATATGTGTATTTATGATAGAACTAAAAAGCAATTGAAATTATTTTGAATTAAGTTTTCAAACAGTATAGTAATTGTTGCAAGAATAACAAGTAATAGTGAAATAATAGAAGTAAAATAGTTATTCTTATATAACTAATTGACCTATTTATGCAAAACAGATGAAACCATTTGACATTCATTTATAGGGAGCTTTTCTCTAATCAAGAACATAGGTTTAAATGAATGAATACAGCATTTTAACAATAAAAAAATAAAGATATTTACTTAGGTGCACAAGTTAACTCTATTTCAAATGATTTCAGTATGTAACAAAAAAAAATCTTAAGATTTCTTTTGTAACAAACAACTTTAAAATGCAAGGAAAAAAAACAATTAGTTAATTTCAAAATATATAAAAGAAGAATACAACTTGGTTATAAATTAAAGAATCACTTAAGTCTGAAGAAAAGAAAACCATTATAATTTGCGGTGACAACAAATAGTATAACGGCAAAAAACAAAGTTTTTTTAATTGAAAGTTCAATTTTAGGAATTAAATTAAAAACGTGAAGAAGTAATAACTTTTAAGCTTTTATAGTATTAATTCAAAAACCACGGATTTCTTCTTGAAATCGTGATTACAGTACGCTTATTACTTCGAGACAATGGAATAAAGGCAAAGGAGCTCAGGCATTAATGAAGGCTTCCTCTTTGCCTGTATGGCTGTTTATTTTACGTAGCATTGAAAGCGTAAAAGGAAATTTCAAGCTAGGTAAAATAAACAACCTAACAGACACAGAAGCAATCTTAGGAAGTTCATCCTGTGGTTAATAAGTAAGATTCAATACTTTGACGTAGAGGAAAAAAGATGCACAAATATGCAGCAGCGTATAATCCCACCTCATTAATTTTACTTTTTTTTTTGAACAGATAATTGGCGGAAAATGAGTAGGGAATTAGAGTACTTAATTTTGTAAAGCAAAAAAAAAAAAAAAAAATTTTCTTCATAAAATCAATTTTCCCTGATTTTTTGTTATTTTTTCAAAATTCCTTGATATTTCCCTGATCTGTCGCCACCCTGAAGTAGTAAATGGAAAGCAATGGATTTCCTGCAAATAAATATTCACCCTCTGGTAGCCAAATAAACATTTTTATTAAAAAAAATTTGGTGAGGGGAGTTAGTGAGAGAATTTACCCAGAAGTTTTAAATGCTATGATCCAGTGAGATTTGAGTAGCAAAACTACAAAGAATTTTCTATATGATGGCTATTTAAATCTTCATATAAATGTGCCAAAAGATAGTATAGTCAGGGGAAGCTGGATTTCCTATTATAGAAAATACTTAACAAGGTGGAAATCTAATTTGTTGAAGGAAAAAGAGAAAAAAAAATTAAATAAATAAAATAAAAGAAAAATCAACAATAATATTTATTAGGAAAAAAAAAAGAATAGATAAAGATAGACAAATTTCTAAGCAGTAAGGGAATGTGTCTTCAAACTGATCTTTACTACACAGGACAATGCTTATATTTCACATACTGCTGAGTAACATCTGTAAAGGTTAATACAAATTATCAGAAAAATACACAAGGAAAAGAATTTAAGAAAAATAAAGAGAAGAAATGATAAAAGAAGTTTTTATCTTATGCTTTAAATGCCGCTGTCCAGAAAGCATTAGCAATATAAAAGAGAGAGAGAGAACTGCATGTAATAACTTTAAGACAGAAAAATTATAGATCACATTCATTTAAAAAATGTGTGAGAAATTTATTTTAAAAATATTTCCTCTGGCCAATAATTTAACCTTTATAAAGCTAAATTTTAAAAAAGTCTGAAAACAGACCATAAAACTAATTTTGCAAAAAAAAAAAAAAAAATAAATAAATAAATAAATAAAATTAAATTAAAAAAAAAAAGTTTTATTTTTTTATTAAAAAAGTGTGTGATATTCAGAAATGCTTTTTAGAAATAATATAAATGATGCAGACTGTTCAAAAACGTATGTATGTATGCATAAATATTTGTTAAATTGATTTTATTACATTTACAACAAATTTTTCATGATCCATCATATCAACATTTTGTAAATTTAAGATTCTCATTAAAGATTGCATTCAGGAAACTGATACAACTTAGCACTGGTGAGATTTTGAGTACAATGCTGGACAAATCTACTTTGCTTAGTCGAGTTCTTCTGTTTTCAAAAAAGAGAAAAATGGACATATACTAAATTTTTTTTAAAAGATGGTTACAAATTTTTAGATGGTTTGAAATTTGCTTAACCCTCTATTGGTCCTAGGTCATAAGTAAGATGCGTGAAATTCTTCCCCATGAAAATGTTTTTTGGAGTAACTTGCCATGTAAATCAAGTGCTCTACCTTCTATCAATGCCTAGCTATCGCCCTGCGTCTCTGACAACAAACGTTTAACATCAGAAAAATAAGTGCAGATAGCTTTTGAAACATGCTCACTAGGGCATGATAAGACGTTCAAAACCATCAGAGAGTTAAAAAGCTTGAAATTCAAACAAAAGCCTGAAGAATCTCATCCCTGTAATTTATGTGATTATAAAACTAATTTTACGCACAGACTAAACCATTATAATTTCCTATTACTATTTCATCAGAAAGGAATATGAGTTATGGTTTTGAGAGTACAATTGTAACCAGTAATATATAATTGTATTTGCAAAATACAAAACTACATACTAATTACAATTGAGGCAGTGAGAAGCAAAGAGATGCACTAAGTGCCAAAATCAAAAATTTTGAGATAACTAGTGCAAATCACAGGTGAACCTCTTCTGTTTTGGAGAAAGAGATAGTACTAGTAGCTTTGGTAGGTGCTGCTATACAGCATGAATTATAAAAACTTTTCAATGAAAGGCTACCTAGGATTAGAACATGGAGTGCATTTCACTAAAAACTGGAAAATATCCACTTACATCCTTTTGCTTCTCATTGTCTCAATTTAATTTTTAAACATACATTTCTCATAAATTAATTTTCAACAACGGAAATATTACCTTCTTCATTGTCTCGGACATCTACATATACATTTCGTTTTTCAGCCTTTCTTTCTATAGTTAAATCATGTGAAAACTTGCACTTGTCACCCTTAGTACATTGTCCTTGTTTATAAAAAGCACATAACACTGATTTTGGATCAGCACCTGTTAACACAATATTCAACATAACAATTATATATTAATAATTATAACTATACAATTTTATTATATATTATATAATTTTTACATTATGCAAACAATAAATCAAAGTGACAGCTTTTAAACCTATCAAACAGCCTATTTGCTTACATGACTAGATTCGCGAATGGGTTCAGCACCTTGATGACAGTAATCTAAATTTATATTAAAGTCAAGTAATTTTCCCCACATTAAAACTTTGATAAAAATATTTAAAAGTTAAATTCCCTAGTCTAAACATCAAACTAGCAAAATAAAATCTTAACTCACAATGAGTAAACCATCAACCACTCATTACAGCAAACTGTGCAGACTTGAATCCAATTTGGCAAGGCCGATGTCCAACGACTCTTTATTATCCTTTTTACCACTGGCAGCAGCCAACTTACATTTCTATGTCTTCCAGAGTACGTCAGCCACCTCAGTTGAAAACAGGATTTGAATGAAAATAAAAAGAGAAAAGAGCACCTAGGAAAAGATTAGGTCCAAAAAGAATCCTTTTGCTCACTGAATGCAATGTTCTGCAGAATTAACTTCTCTCCATACTTTCTCTTACCTTTTAATTGTTGTCCTCTTTTATTCATGTCATATCATTTCTGGGATTAAAACACTAAACCATTTAAATATACTTCACAACTTATTAAACATAATTTAATAAAATGAAGTTTGCAATAAAATTCTACTAATCAAGTTTCCCAGTTCCTATGCTTTTAAAAGTTTAATTAGATTTTAAAAAATGGCATGAAACTATCAATCATTTTACAATTAACAGATTTTAAAAGAGAAAAGAAAAATATCAAGGTGCAGGAAACCAGTTTGTATTTTGCACTGTTGATAACAGGAAATTCTATTTTTGTTGAGCTGGATGGGATTCACAGGGATGTGTCAACCAAAACTCGCTTTTGGAGCAATCTTGGGAGCAGGAAAATGGTGGGTTTGGAGCAGTAAAACGGTGAATTTGGAGCCGCTTTAAATTGTAAAATGGTGAATTTGGAGCAGCCTGGAGCAGTAAAGTTGCAAATTTGGAGAAGCTTGCAGCTGCAAAAATTTTAATTTTACATCAGTTTGGAGCAACCATGTATATTTCATGCACAGAAACATGTGTGGCATGATAAAATAACAAAAAAGGAGACCAAGGATGCAAAACCACCATAATTCCAACTACTAATTGAAGCTCTCTTGATTACATTTATTACTATTGTTTTTTTTTTTCTTTTTTCCATGAAATATTTTTCTCAAAAGATTAGTTTTGCCCTGCTCTACTTTTTTCTTACACTTCTTCTGATTTAAATTTAGTTCACACATTTACTTTGCTTAATACATCACTGCTTAGAGCACATTTAAGTTATAATGCTTTGATATCTATTTTTAAAATTTGCTTGATTCATAAAACTCAAAAACATATTCAAAAAAAAAAAAAAGAAAAGAAAAGAAAAGAAAGATGGCAAAAAATAATGGTTAGAGTTAAAAACTTTACCTCAGCAAGTTACAAGTGAGTTTTAAAAAGCTAATAAATAATCTTTTTTTTTTTTTTTTTTTTGGTAGCCTATGTATAATTTATTTACTTATGTTCAACATAGGCATACATGTTATGTACTGAACTACTTGATTAACAAATCTGAAGATCAAGCGAATGCAACATTAAAACCATTTATTTTTAGCTGTTTGATATTTAACCACAAAATTAATAGTGAAACTACAATGGGGAAAAAATGATTCAGAAATTATATCATAAAGATTAATTTAAAAATAAATGTGAAAAAAAATGTGAAATAATAAATAAATAAAAATTTAGAGACAGGCTAAGAATATGGAAAAAAATGCCTGAATCTGAGAAACTTGAAATATCTGCATATTCATTACCCCAGAGAATTTGAATTCCCAGATTTTTGCAATCTTAAGTGTCTCCAACCAAAACTACAGACCAGTTTTCTGTCCTAAAATCTTAAGAAACCCAAGATTAAAAACTGGTGAACGATATTAATTTTTACAGATGGCTTTTGCTTAAATCAATTTGGATGCAACTGGATTGACATTTTCGAGTGGCTGTGGCAAGAAAACAAACTTACAAGTTCTAATCTTCTAAAAACAAATGATAAGAATGGTTGAAAATAATAGTCAATACAAAATTTTTCCAGTCAAAGGAACAGATAAATTAAAATGATCGAGTTTTTCAAAAGCAGATGCAATCGGATCTTGAAATGCGCGAAAAATCGGGAGTTAAATCAAAAAAATCATAAAAACAAGTTCCAAAGGCATGAACTTAATGATAATCTGCAAAAACTGCCAAATATGTTGAAAAAAACTGCAACATTAAATGCAAAATCGCGCATTTGGAGCAAGTTTATCCGATTTTGGCGCAGAAAAGTCTATTTAGCGGTTTTTTGGAGCAGTTTGGCTCAATTGGCACATCCCTGGACTCGTAAGTGCCTTGAAGAAAACATAACCCTTTTCAGAATTCCCTCTGAGGCCCTTTTATTCCGGAGTCAGTACTACTCACTTATATTAAAGTTTTTCTAAAAAGCCCAACTATAATTTCTACAATGTATTCACTTTTATACCTGATTTGATTAAAACACTTCTTACTATTGCACCTTTTTCTGGTCACTACCTACTTCCGATGTATAAGTTATGTTTAAATATAAATTTATGCAGTAGTTTAATACAAACCTTTTTCCACTTTCTGTACAGTCACAGGTTTAAATAAATTATTCAATTCATCAAGCTCTTTCTTCTTGTCATCCTTCTTTTTATCTGCAGGTTTTAAAAGCTCAGCCTGAAATAGATCATATGCATTATCTCTTACTGAGGAATTAATAATCTTAACCAAACACACTTTTTTTTTTTTTTTTTTTTTAATTAGACACAAAAAGAAACTCCCTATGCACCACATAGTATCACATAGGGCCCGAAGGTAAGAGGCACAACAGTACAAAATACACAAAATAAAATGAGCACAACATACAAACAATTAACAACGAATAGAGAAGAAAACACACACACACATACAAAAAGGTCAAACAACTGAATAAATAAAACGTTTAAAAAGAGAAAAAGTCTTGGGTTGTTTACAACAAAGAAATACAGTACACTAGGAAAACAGGTGTGAGGGATCTCTGGTTAAGCAGAAGTTTCTGTACTAAAAGGACATAATTGTTGAAATTAAGAACAACAACAAGGAAAAGTTTTCTAACCATTATTAATGACCAGTTAAAGCTGGATGATATATCTCCCCCCCCCCCCCCACAAAAAAACTTACCTACATTCTTTTCTCAAAAAAAAAAAAAAATATTACATGATTCATCTCATTTAGTACAATTTTACTAACTATCAGTACTAATAATTTTATGAAACACTTACTAAGGGGCAAGCAAAACATAATTCTTTTGTAAAACTATATGCATTAAGATTTTTTTACAACCGTCTCATCATCTACAAAGTATAGTCTACTGCACTAAGTACTTTACTATTCATACAGTTTCCCTAGTGTGAAACCTCATGTTTGGAAACATTTTAAAAATTGGCTTTTTAATCTATCACTTTATATGTTCCTTTTCATTTAATGAAACAGAAAAATGTTCTGCAAAGAGAGATGAGATAGCAAAGGAGAATTAAGCATCAGTATTCCGCTAGCCAAAAACTGATATGAGAAAATGTTGACACAATTAAAATTTGAAGTAAAGCTTCTGAAATTTTATCTTAAACTTCATTTAAATGAGCTCAAAAATGATTTTAATAACTTAGACTGTTTAACGCTCTGCTGTCCGTCTTGAAACACATGTGAACGAAAAAATTAACACATTTGTTCGTGTCATCCAGTGTGAGATCAGGGCCGACAAGAGGCCATTTCAGCCTACACGGAAACTAGGTGCCCGTTCCTTGAAGGGGCCCAACTCGGAATTAGAATATAGTTGGTTCTCAGCAGCCGTGTGTGAGATATACACTTCCTCTTTCCCCCACCAGTACAGGAGTTTTTATCAAACTCTCCTTGTAACTAATGTTTAATGATAATTTTTAAAATTAAAATTTTGGTTTCAAAATGTGCTCAACTATAGTAAAACCCTTCTAATGCAGACACCAAAGAGACAATTTTTTTTGTCCGCAGGAGAGGGGTTTAATAATGTTATTTGTCTTGGAATCAGAGAATTAAAAATTGTCCACATATGAGGGGTGTCAATAGGAGGGGTTTTACTGTACTTATTTCTAACAATCTTTAACCCTATAAAATGGAACTTTATAAACAATATTTGGAATTCGCTAGCCAAATGAAAGAGCCTTATCAAAATTTATCAACTAAAATAGAGAGTATGAGCAAGATGTATAATTGAATAAAACGCTAGAAAATGTGTTTTTTGATGGGGAATTAATAATTTTATTTAGAACTCTAATTTTTAAAAATGAAAAGAATAGGCTATGAATCAAGATTTGATGCTTTTGATTCTGCAAAAAAGAAAAAAAAAGTAGCTTAGGGTTGTGAAGCTCAATTTTTGGAGAAGATATTAAATGGCTAAAATTTCTTTTTAAAACCTACTTTTAAAGCACAATGTTGAAACAAAATTCAAAAAATTTACAGCAAAAGAATATTGTGCATTAGTTACCTTTCGAGCACTTTGGTTCCCTGTTTTTACTTGATGTTGTACTTGTTGAATAAATTTCTGGTTTTTTGCACCTTTTTTGTTCTTCAATCCAAAAGTTTTGTCCTAAAAATGCAACATACAGTAAACAAACTTAAAAGTAAAACCTTGTTACAACAAATAGTAATACAACCAAATATTTTTTTCAACAAAAAAAAAAAAAGATCAGTCCCATTTTAACTGTCATTGCATGTGGGGGGGGGGGATGTTCAAAAATGAAGTCACATTCCCTGGGGCAGGTAAATGGCAATATCTGGAGAAATGGGTTTTCGAGATATTTGAAGAAACTACTTTTAGATTAAATACTTACAACAGGTAAATATTGAAATTAGAGGTGTGTTTCAGGCTTTTTTTCAGCAGAAACCAAATAAACAAGCTTGTGCAATAAAACTAAAATACCATAGATCAACAAAGATGAAATAAATGAAAAATTTGCAATTACTGCCTTTTACCTGCTCAAGGAAAAGTAGCTATTTGTTAGTCAAAACTACAAATAAAGAAATATTAATAGCATTAAAGCTATTCAGATTGAGGCCTCGGTATAGCGCAGTTGGTTCGACCGTCATTGTAGTTATCCCGAGGTGGTGGGTTCGATTCCCGCCCCTTGCCCCCGGTTGTAACTTCCTTCTCTGTGCTGTTAATTCTATCCTAAACCATGTGCCTGTATTGTGCTATCTGTCATACTGGACATGAGTTCATAAACAGGTCCTGTGTGACCAAGTAAACGAACTCGAAACGTATGTTTTCAATAAACCAAACCAAACTTATTCAGATTGGTATGACATGCTCAATGGTCCGCGTTGATTCCCCTTACATTTATTTGAATTTCGAATGCAAGCACACAAACCAGAGAAAAGATAAACGTAGTGATCAACATACACGGCTAGTGATGTGGATTGAGTAAATACCCAAAAACTGGATATTTGAGAGGGGGGGGGGAATCAATGATAAGTTTTTATCTAAATACGAAAGAAAATGTATAAAATTGATTGTATACATAAGTATCACAGTTATATTACTTTTTATTCAATAATTTGTAGAAATCATTAAAAAATTCTTTTTTTTTTAATAGAAGAATCTTCACTTCCAACCTAAAAAATGTCGGTGGTCTAATTCACTGTACAGGTTTTAAATCCAATGATGCAAGGGGATAGTCTGAAACAATCCAACCTACTTGATGGCCTACCCTTTGTTTATAAAGGACCGGAAAGCATTCGAAATTAGATACCTAGTGTTTAACTGAAGATATTTTCAATTGTTCATCATAGGATTGTGGGGGAAATTAAGAGAGCATGGGTTTATTATTATGGTAGAGAAGTTTGTGAGGAACATTTTAAGTGCATCAGTTACATCTACTGCAGAAGAAAGAACTTTCACCATTTTCAGGTAGATTCACAGATTATAATTAAAAAAATAATAATAAAAAAAACTGAAAGAGCAGTTAAGCAAGCTTACATATCTATCCTATAATTAGAAGCAGCTACACTACGAAGGGGGGGGGGGATGCAAGGGCGTATATAAGGGAGGGGCTGAGGTAGCCCGGGCCCCCTCCAAAATCTGGAATTTTTTTTGCGAAAGGTAGTTAAGTTATTTTTGGTTTTAGTTGCTCACAAAGAATTTCCAAACTTTTAGCTACAAAAAAAAAAGAATAAATAATTATACAAATACAAAAGTGACGACCAGCAACAGGCTCTGGGCCCAGCTAGACTGGTCGTAGTCAATTTACAATCCCCAGTGAAGATCAATGACCCTCTTAAAACTATCTACTCCCTTGCTCATTACCACCTATTCCGGTAAACTGTTCCAAGGTTCCACTACCCTGCTATAATAATAATTTTTCCTAATATCCATGTTAGCCTGAGATTTAAATAGCTTAAAACAATGACCCCTTGTCCTGTTTTCAGTGCTTAACTTCAACCCCGTAACATCTTTCATTTTAATAAATTTAAACAACTGAATCATGTCCCCTCGGTCTCTTCTTTGCTTAAGACTGCACATTTTTAACCTTCTAAGCC
The DNA here is from genome assembly GCF_026930045.1 of Uloborus diversus. Classification (NCBI taxonomy): domain Eukaryota; kingdom Metazoa; phylum Arthropoda; class Arachnida; order Araneae; family Uloboridae; genus Uloborus; species Uloborus diversus. The sequence continues at coordinate 174,522,648 of NC_072732.1, read as the reverse complement.
TGGAATCATAGTCTAAGTGAGAAAGTCCCTTTATTAGCCTTGTAGCTCGCCTTTGAACCCTTTCCAATACATTAATGTCTTTCTTAAGATAAGGAGACCAAAACTGAACAGCATACTCCAAATGAGATCTTACCAAACTTCTATATAAGGGCAGAAGAACTTCTTTAGATTTGTTTGAAATAGATCTATTGATAAACCCAAGCATCTTATTGGCCTTGTTACTAGCAATGCTGCACTGTTGGCTAAACTTTAAATCCTGACTTATTAAGACCCCCAGATCAGTAACTTTGTCTGCCTGACTAATGACTGAACTTTGCAAATAATAACTTGTACACTTATTTCCATGCCCTAAATGTAGCACTTGACATTTCCCAACATTAACAGCCATACCCCATTTATCAGCCCACTCTGTAATATGATCTAGATCCTCTTGCAGCTGTTTTGCTTGTTCTTCATTATCTACAATCCCCATAACTTTGACATCATCAGCAAAACAATTCATGTTCCCAGAAATATTTTTGTGAATATCGTTCATAAAAAACAATGAACAAAACACGCCCTAACACTGATCCTTGAGGAACCCCGCTTAAAACCTCACTCCAATTAGAGTAATTTCCCCTTACAACTACCCTTTGTTTCCTTCCGGTCAGCCAGTTTTTTTACCCAAATGAAAGTTTTCCCTCCTATTCCTATATCAGCTAATTTGCTAAGTAGAGCAACATGCGGTACCTTATCGAAAGCTTTTTGAAAATCAATGTAAACAACATCTACAGGCTTCTTATTGTCCAAAGTCATGGTAACTTTGTCATAGAAATGTAATAAATTAGTTGCACAAGATTTGCCTTTCCTGAAACCGTACTGAAAACTAGTCAATAGATTATTAGTCTCTAGAAAATTTACTATCTTAATTTTTATCAATGTTTCAAAAATTTTGCAAACCACCGAAGTTAGACTCACAGGTCTATAATTTCCCACACTCCCTTTAGACCCTTTCTTGAAGAGCGGTGTAATGTTAGCCAGCTTCCTGTCCTCTGGCACTGTCCCCGAGTTATAAGAAGCATTGAAAATATTTACGATTACATCTGCTAGTTCCTCCGCACATTCAACTAAAATTTTTGGATAAATATTATCAGGTCCCGGAGCCTTAGTCTCTTTAATTTTTTTCAAATGAAGTAAAACGTCATCCCTTGGAAAATACAAAGTCCTCAAGCTGTACTATAGCTTGTGTCTTGTTGGTGTCAACTATTGGTATGATATTGATAGTAAAAATTATAAAAAGTTAGATCAGAGATTTCCAAACTGGTTGCCGCAGGAGGAGGTGAAGGGTGCCGCGAAGGGACTATAGGATGCTGTGAGAAAATTCTAATTCTTAAAATTGTGCTGCTCGAATCATTAAAGTTTGGGAACCTTGCGTTAGCTGGGCTCGTACTATGCAATGGTGTTCAAAAGGGGTCAGGGGATCTGTACCCCTTACTCAAAAAAAGAACATGTCTTGGGAAAGCGAGGTTATTTCAAAAAAAAAGAAAAGCAAATCATGTTGAGAAAAAGATCTCATTTCTTCCAAAAAGATATTTTTTAATTTAATTTTTTTAAACAGATGCAGCTTATTACTTAGCAAATTAAATTCCCCTCCCCCCTCTTTTTTTCCCCTTTCTAGTCTGTATGAAAAGAAGGGTCTTCAAAATGTTTCTCTCCTTAACTCGTGTCCCCTGCAAGACATTTAAAATACTTTTCAGTTGTTCGGTTGGAGTAATGATAGAAATTGAGGTTGTAAAGACGCATTTATTTAGGCGTTTTTCAGACATCAATTTCAAAACATTTCCGGGGGAGGGTCCCCAAACGAACACCCTTTCACTAAGGTTACTACAAAAAATAGTCTGGAATTGTGCCTTTAAGACTTCAATTTTGAAAAGCTTCGGAGGAAGATACCTGGAACCTCTCCTTTCGTCTAAACGTCTCCAAAGATGACCTGAAATTGCGTTTTACCTTTTAGAGGAGGATTCTTGAATTCTTCCTTTCCAAAGATGCCTAATGTTAGGGAAAAAGTCTGAATTGCTTTGGAAAAGAACTTGAAAAAAAAAAAAATAATAATTAAAAGTTACCGACTATTTATCTGATTATTTCGTCCAACACCTCATATTTCTTTCACCCCCCCCCCCCTCGCCCCATTTTTTTCTTTTTCTTAGTCTGTCTAAATATAGGAAAGTCTTCAAAATGCTACACTTTGCAAGACTTCTCCATTCACTAAAACCATTAAAGAACTTATCAAACCTCGTTTTCAGGGCTTCAGTGTCAAAAATTTTTCAGGGGACAATACCAAACGCTTTGCCTTCTGAAAGCATCGAAAGTCGTTTAAAGATTGCTTTTACGGAGCTTCAATTTCGAAAAATGGCCGAACCCCTATAACGTTACCAAATATGGTCCATAGTCGCGGTTTTAAGACTTCAATTACAAAATGATTTTGGGTGGAGGGTTCGACTGCTCCCGTATGATATCTGAAAGCGATGTTTCGGACAAAACATTGATAGAGGGCACTGAAGTCAATTAGCGCGTAAGAGAGACTATAAACTCTTAACTCTTAGTCATGTGTTTTCTGATGTCTGTGTAAGCACGCTGAGACCGCTTGGTCTTGATATAATTCAAATCATGTAGTCTTAAATCTCCATTAAACCAGAAAGAAATTAAATTCGTGTAATCATTCTCGAAGTCCATTCTATGTGCCAAATACTTCCTTTCCAGGCCGGTACAGGATGTCTCAAACGGGAATAAATTCAGGTAAGCGCAAATCTTGATTCAATCTCATTTCAATCAGTTTCTTTGATCTGAATAATTCTTTAATTCGAATCTTACATAATCACAACACATAATTCGTCACAGTCCGGAGAGCTTTCGAGGGTAAAGAAGCTAATTAAAAAGTAAAAATAAATTAAAAAATTGCGAAAATCTAATTCATTTCATTTTGATTTCGTTGTGCATAGCAGATTGATCTGGTTTTCCCCCTCATATCGCCTGGCGCCATGTGTTCAAAGTTTGGCTGGGATTCTTTGCGTTGTTTATGGTTTTTTCATGAATGAGTAGTGAGTGGCAAAACCTAAAATTTCTTTTCCTTGCGGGACATTTTTTTTTTCTTTCATTTGGTGTTGAAAAGTTAGATATTGCAATAGTAAGAAGATTCTTAGCATTAATATGCCGAAATCAAAAAAGCAAAATCAGAGTGAAATGGTGTCTAAATTCACATTTCTGTCGAAAGAATGTATTAGATACTGTGATAAAGTCGGAACTTTAATTTCGGAAAATGAAAACATTGCATTTCTAATGGGCATAAAAACAAAATTGGATAATTTAGCAGGGGGTTTGGAATCAGCATTCCTTTTAATTGAAGATAATGAGGAGTTTTATGATAAATACATTCAAACGTCAGATAAAGTGCTTGAAGCATTAGCTAAAATCGAAATCTTTGTATCACAGAACTCGGGATCCGCTGATCAGAAGGTAAGAAACGATCCGGAAGCAAAAACTCTTAAACTCCCGAAAATGCCTTTGATGAATTTTTATGGAGATACAGAGGATTGGATTAGTTTTAGAGAAATATTTAAATCAGCAATTCTTGACAACAGTCAGTTAACAGACTTAGAAAAATTACAATATCTCCAGACAGCTGTTCGTGGAAGTGCAGCCAAATTAATTCGTGACTTTTCCCTCCAAGGAGAGAACTTAAAAAACTGCTGGGATATTTTATGTCAGAGATTTGAAAACAAACGCATTTTAGCCTTAGCTCAAATAAATAACTTGTTTTCGTCTAAAATAACAAAGGTTGATAATTCGAAAGGTCTACTGGAGTTGTTAGATAGATGCAATGAAGCAGTCAGAAATCTAAAAACATTAGGTTTGGAGTCTAACGCTCTAAGTGACTTAACGATAATTCGATTCATGCTTTCCAAATTGGATGAGTTGGTTAGACAAAGATGGGAATTGACTTTAGATAATCGCAGTATACCAAGTCTAGAGAGTTTTAAGTCGTTTATGGAAAAGTAAGCGCGAAGTCTGGAAAACAAAAGGGAAAGTCGAACTGATAGTAGCATTTCAAACCGTAAACCCATGGATAATCGGGAAAATAAAATGGGTCATTCAAATCGATTCCGTAAGCCTGTTGTAAATAGTACAATTATAGAGAAAGGAAATATCTGTGTTGTGTGCAAACAAAATCATAAATTATTCAAATGTGCAAAATTCAATAATATGCCCCTTGATGATAGGTGGGGTGTCGTGCAAACTTACAAGTTGTGCGAAAATTGTTTGAGGGATAATCACAGTCAATCGGAGTGCAAACTTTCATACACATGTAAATGTTGTGCTTTGCGCCATCATACTTTGTTGCATAGGTATACTGTGGCTCCAGAGCCTATACATTCAGTATGAGCAGCGTCTAATAATGCGGGGCAAAACTCAATGTGTGTACTTTTGTCAACAGCATTAGTTAATGTGAAGGGTAGTTCGGGAGAGGTAATTCAGTGTAAATTATTGATTGATAATGCATCCCAAAATTCGTTAATCACTCGAAAATGTGCGGAACGCTTACAATTAAATTTTCAGAACACATCTCATCAGTTGATAGGGATTAATGGCCTTATGGCTGAAACTTCTCTTCATTCGAATACCTTTGAATTCTTCGCACACTTTCCTAAAAATTTTCTGAAAATTAATGCTATCGTAGTAAATCAAATAACCTCACCTCTTCCGAATTTTCGTTTGAGAAAACATTCTTGGCCTCACCTGGAAGGGATTCAGTTGGCTGATCCCACATTCTATGACACATCAGAGATTGACATTTTGCTAGGGGCTGAGCTAGCCACACGTCTTATCATTGGCCCTCCTCTTCAAGGCCAGCACGGAACACCAGATGCCTTGCCAACAGAAATAGGATATGTGCTGGCAGGCAAAGTCGGACATTGCCACAGTGATCGGAAATCTGTGTCCCACCTTACTGGGTCATTAAATGAGACTTTACAAAAATTCTGGACCGTGGAATCTGTGCCCATCCAAGAAATTCAAACTGAAGATGATGAACTCGCGGAAACATTGTTTAAGAGATCCGTTAAAAGAGATGAAAATGGAAGATATATTGTAAAGCTTCCAATAAAAGTAAATTCGAATATGAGAGAAAGCAAAACCCAAGGGCATCAAAGGTTTCATCTCCTAGAAAAGAAACTCGATAGAAATTTCGCGTTGAAGGAACAATATGTCACATTCATGAAGGAGTATGAGAAACTTAATCATATGAGTGTCGTAAAATCTGAAGATGTCCATAAGGTCCCACACTATTATTTGCCCCATCATGGTGTGGTCAATGAAAATAGCACCACCACGAAATTACGCGTAGTGTTCGATGCCAAAGCTAGAACCTCTAATCAAAATTCTCTAAATCACATTCTTCTTACTGGATCTAAACTTCAGACTCGCATATTTCGCAATTTGATAACATTTCGTTCTTATCCCATTGCTTTTGTGGCTGACATTGCCAAAATGTATCGTCAGATTCGTATTGCTGAGGAAGATCAAGATTATCAAAGAATAATGTAGAGGAATAATCAAGATGAACCTCTAAAAATATTTCGTCTCAACATTGCGACATACGGTACGTCAGCAGCGCCATTCTTAGCTCTACGTACCCTCCATCAACTATGTGACGACGAAAAGGAAAATTTTCTGATTGCGTCAGAATTATCGCTTACTCATTTTTATGTCGACGACTTACTGTGCGGTGCTGCATCTGTTGGAGAAGCAAGATCCATAATACACGAAATGATAAAATTCATGGAAAGTGGGGGTTTCCCTCTGCGCAAATGATCATGCAATTACCCGGAGGTAATAGAGAATCTTCCTGATCACATGAGAGCTTCTACAGATACCTATTCCTTTCAAAATGACGTAAATCAGAAAGTCTTGGGTCTTGAATGGAATGGAACTAAGGACAGTCTTCGGGTTCGGGCCGTCCTTATAGAACATGTAAATTCTAAGCGTCAATTACTCTCCGTTATTGCTAAAACATACGATCCAATTGGTCTTATCGCACCTGCCACCATTAAACTGAAAATAATGTTGCAAGAGATTTAGAAAACTAAAATAGGTAGGGATGATTCTTTACCTCATTATCTGCTCGATGAATGGCAAACCTTTCAGTCTCAAAGTTTCGTCTTACAGGATATCTCTGCACCTAGGTATTTGCAATGCGCTAAAGCCACAGCAATTGAGCTACATGGTTTCTCAGATGCTTCCACAAAGGCGTACGCAGCAGTGGTTTACATCCCTGCTATTTCTGAGACTGTGCGCGTATCTTTCGTTGCAGCAAAAACTCGAGTTGCACCAGCTCAGAATTGACTTTACCCCGTCTGGAGTTACGTGGAGCATTATTGCTCGCAGAACTGGTAAACACTATTCAAAAAACACTGTCACTCACTAATGAGAAAACCTTTTTATGGTGTGACTCAACCATCACTTTAAGTTGGATAGCCAATCCACCCTCAAGCGGAAACCAATTTGTTCGTCATCGAGTTACAAAGATTTTATCCATGTCAAATGTTAAGTCCTGGAATTTCATTCCTTCCCGGGAGAACCCAGCCGACTGTGCTAGCAGGTGACTCTTTCCTAACCAATTGAAAGATCATAAGACTTGGCTTACGGGACCAACCTGACTCCAAGATGCTTCAAATTATGCAAGTCCGCCTACAATTCCAGATGTTGTTCGGAACGATTCACATATTGAGGAGGATCTTTTCCTAGCAACTACCGCATCTGAAGAGCAGAGCCTTCTTTAAAGATATTCTTCTCATAAGAAAACAATTAGGGTTATTGGGTGGATTTTATGTTATTTCTACAATCTGAAGCACAAGGAAAGACTTTCAGGGACATTGACTGTTCCGGAGCTAGATCGGTCTTTAAAGTGCATTCTTCTACAAATTCAACAGGAGACTTTTAACATGGAGATTAACTGCCTGAGAAAAAACCGGGCTACTCCCACTTCAATTCGACTTTTGAGATTAAATGTCTTCTTAGATGCCGAGGGGCTTATTCGAGTTGGTGGTCGCCTGTCAAAGCATCCTACTCTGCCGTATGACCATAAGTACCTAAAAGAACTCATAAGAATGGTCAAAGACCCAATTGTGCAAGACTATTGTGCTTCGAGAAACGTGACGTGGCACTTCATCCCACCGTATGCGCCTAACTTCAGGGGACTATGGGAGTCTTCCATCAAGTTAGCAAAGCGTCATCTGGTAAAAATCACTCGAGGAGCACTTCTAAATTTTGAGGAGCTAAGTACTCTCCTCTGCCAGATAGAAGCATGTCTAAATTCATGCCCACTGACGCCTCTATCTACCAACGTTAACGATTTCCAATCGCTTACCCCTAGTCATTTTTTGATCGGGTCACCTCTATTGGAAATCCCAGAATCTGACTCCGCTAATAATCATCTTAGTTTTTATTCCAGATGGAGGTTGTTATTACAGCTAAAAGAGCAGTTCTGGAGAAGGTGGTCCAAGGATTATCTGCAGTCACTTCAATCCAGGACCCGGTGGACCAGAGCAGGGCGTCGACTGCAACTGGGACAAATGGTCTTGGTGGAAGACAAAGCTTCACCCCAAGGATTCATCCTAGGTCGAATCGCCAAAATATTTCCAGAGAAGGATGACATCACCCGAGTGATCAGCATCCGAACCGCCACAGGAGAGGTTACCAGAGCTATAGGATATATACGACTGCTGCCGATTAGTGACTGTGCCCCCCCCCCCGGAAGATGTTTCGGACAAAACATTGATAGAGGGAGCTGAAGTCAATTAGCGCATAAGAGAGACTGTAAACTCTTAACTCTTAGTCATGTGTTTTCAAATGTCTGTGTAAGCACGCTGAGACCGCTTGGTCTTGATATAAATTGAATCATGTAGTCTTAAATCTCCATTAAACTCGAAAGAAATTAAATTCGTGTAATCATTCTCGAAGTCCATTCTATGTGCCAAATACTTCCTTTCCAGGCCGGTACAGGATGTCTCAAACGGGAATAAATTCAGGTAAGCGCAAATCTTGATTCAATCTCATTTCAATCAGTTTCTTTGATCTGAATAATTCTTTAATTCGAATCTTACATAATCACAACACAAGCGAAAAAAACTAGTTTCGAAAAATTTAAGGTGGAGAGCGTTTAAATCCCTCCATCCAGTATCACTGAATATCTCTTTAAAACTTCGTTTTTTATAACTTAAATTTCAAATAGTTTTTGGGGAGAGTCCCAGAACCGCCCTGCCCGTAACATCAATGAAATTATTCCGAAACTGCGTTTTTAGAACTTCAATTTCGAAAAGTTGAGCGGAGGGATGGTGGATTTTGCTCTATTTAAAAAAAAAAAATCAATCGAAGGCCGAAATAGCTCAGTTGGGAGAGCGAAAGACTGAAGACTGAAATCAATCAAAGGCAACTTCAAAAAGACCCATTCCTTTCATTACACTAATGTCAAAAAATATAGCCTATAATGGCGTTTTAAAAATTTCAATTTCTAAACATTTCCGTAGAAGGCCGATCCCCCCTCCCCCCCCCCCCCGACTTTTTCCTCCCCGTACCATTACCAAAAACCGTCTAAAACTGCGTTCTTAAGACTATAATTCCAAAAAAATTTTCGGGGGAGAACCCCCGGACCTCCCTTCACCCCCTCCCATCGAAAGCGAGAATTTTTAAAGAGTGCCCTCCTAAGACTATTTTTTGGTTGTGCCAATAGGTGACAATATGAAGTCCTTGCTTAGCTCGAAAAAAAGATCAGGGCACTGTTGCTCCCCCCCCTCAAAAAAAATTGAAGTTACAAAAAAAGTGAGGGGAGGGGGGGCTAATCTTGATTATATGGGCCCTCTCCAAAATAAAAACATACATACGCCACTGGGGGGATGAAACAAAATAAATAAAAATGTGAAATAAAAGAGAAATTACACAAAAAAAAATTGAGCAATTATTTATGCGTGAAGAAATTCTTAGCCTTAAAAAGGCAACTTGTACAACTCAGATGACACTTTAAAAGCCAAGTCTGACTGAAATGTTCAAATGAACCCAAAGTTTTCTTTTAAAATGAGCAAAACCTTATACATTGCCATTAGAAACCGCTGCAGACAGAACACAGATGTTACGAGCTATTATAATTCCTTATATTTATCATGATAATAAAAACCATTAAAACGTATTCCCAAAGCCTAACACACTAAATGCCATTCAGTATGTCATTAATGAATCGTTGATTTATTAGTAATACAAAGGTCGAATAAAACATTGCCTATGAGCAAAAAGAAAATCTTATAACCAAACAATAAATTAGTTTTATGGTATAACTGAATTTGGAGGAAGTAAACAAATCATTCACTGCTTGAGTGACTGAAGAAAAATAACGTGGCTAGTTGAACTATTTAAAGTACGCCATGTTAGGATTAAAGATAAGACCAAGATTTTATATATGAAATCATACAAGATAAATATCAATACGATGAATTCTTACTTCAATAATTTTCTCCTTTTTCTTTAAATCCGCTTTTTTGCTGGGTTCTGGACCTTTCTTCTTGGGAGGCATGATGAAATTTTATTACCGACAGCCAGAGACAAAGATTACAGCGAAAACGTGAAGAATATATAAAGATTACAACGTAAAAATCAAAATTAAAATATCATTAGATAAACAGAGCACATAATTATTTACCCAACAAGGCAAATAACGTACAGCACAGCGCACGGCTATGTGCTTCTGCTAGGCTAGCGCCAGCGCTCATTTTTTTTCGCTGGTATTTAAAAATTGAAAAAGTATAAATTTAATCGATTCAATAAAAAATAAAAGCATTTCAAAAGATAGTTTTGTTGCAAAAAACTCTGTTTCAGAAAAACTTTAATCTGTTTTTCTGTTGAATTTCTTAAACCATTGAAGATTTAACTTTTCAATCCATAAAATGAAATGGGGTTTTGAAAATCTGAAAAATTTAATTCCTAATTAAACTGAAATATTCCGAAGGATCAAATTTTCTTCGTAGAAGTTTATTTCTAAAGCTTCAGAAGGAGAGGGGAAAACTTCTTCTATTTCCATATTAAGCCACGGCTGGAGTCCCTTTTTTATTCTCAGTTATTCTGGTGGATTATTATTGCGGTTACCATCTCCGCCTTAAAACATAAAATTACGTGTGGAGCTAAATAATCTTTCGGCGTACACGTTTATTAAAAACCGACCTGTAAACTTTGCGTAATATGGTATCCGCATATTGTGAAATAAATAAAATCTAAAAAAATCTTTCTTCAGTTTTAAATTCTTTCAGAATGTTTCGTATTGTCCTTTTATTATCATACTTGTGCTTGTCATCGGTAAGTTTCGAATAAATATTAATGATGTCAAATAAGTACACTTAAAACTTGCTGTAAATGTTTTGATTTATCCATTATTTTCTATAAACATGTTTTAAGAACTTGATGATGAATACACATTTCTTCAATTTTCGTTTCAAATGAATTCGAAATTTTGTTAGATTTATCGCTATTCACCTCTGTTTGGATATGAAGAATAAATCTTTTTGTCATCTATATGAAATTTACTATATTTCCTAGTCTACATTGTAATTAAAATTCCATTTTTTAACTGTCAATGTAATACGGATTCTTAAACGCATGTTGAAGTATTATTCCTTTAATGTTCGTTAGCTAGATTCTTATAATATATTTTTTTTTCTTAAATAAAAGTAATTCTGTTCATCTTGAAAGTACAAACTGAAATTGACATAGCATCAAAGTAAAACACGGGGGGAGTGAGGATGTTCAATTCATTCAATGTTATGTCATTTTTAAAAAATGAGAGACCAATGTTATTTTGATTCAAATATTTTTATTTTATTCATTTATTGTAACTTATTAAATCTTCCTGCAAGGGGGCAAATAAATTCCTCTTTTTTAAACTATTCAGAGTCCTAGATAAAATTTAAAACAGTCAACTAACTCGAATAGTTTCTTAAACATTTTCTTCAAAAAAAATGCCTTGCTCCTCCCAAGACTCGTATGCCGCAATGTACCACAAGCAACCAGCATTTTTTTTTCATTACACTTACATCTGTTTTGGAATTATTAATTGGTGTTCTCTTAACATTGGCGATCTCATTTATTGCTGGCCTAAAAAAGAAAAAACAATTTTGCATAAATGCATTTAAATGTCAAAATTGTTGGCAAACTGAAAATTTTCTGGGAACTGCGTTTGCGTGTTCCTCTATATTATTTGGGTCTAACTATTCGTTTGGTATCATTTGGTCAAATGACAGTAGTTATATTGACATAACTACTGTTTAATGGTGAATACCTTTATATTTATTCAATAGTTAACTATTATTTTCTTGTAGAAAGCAAACTTTTATGCTATAAAGTAATGCTTACTTATTGGGTATCGGGGATACTCAGAGGAAGGAGAGGTCATCACGAGGCGTACAGGAACTGTCAAACAATTATGAACTTTTAAACGCCAGTAAGGTGATTGTTCAATAAGTGTTTAAGCTTGCCATATAAAACTTTTCAGCAGCAATGTGAAATTGAGCGAATTTTAAGAAGAATGGCTTCAATCTTTACATTCTCTAATACCCCCCCTCCCCTCTATTTTTTAAATGGAAAAACATTCAGGTTTTATAAGCACTTTAAATGTTTTTCAAAGATTATGCTGAAGGCTTGATACTGCCAAGTTAACATTTGCTGCTGATAGTTTAGTATTTGAACAACCTCTATCAATTCATCAGTCAAGCCCTCCAATAAGTCTAAAAACATGTTACCCTTTCTTTAAGTCTTCTGGTTAGGTACATTATATTGTTACAAGTTTGACACACTTCAAGAAATTCTTAAAATGATGACATAGTTCTTGGAAAAACTAGGAAATTTATTTACAAATATGTTCAACTGGTTGATTAACAATTGCTTAAATTTCCATAGCAATTAAGCAAATATCATTAAACACCATAAACTTAACTCGGTGGTAACACGTTATTGCATCCAAATATACTTTACACTAAGTCAAAATCATAGCGCATAAAGCTTCGTATTAACAGAGCAAAAAGTTCAAGCACAAATGGCTGAAGATCAAAACTCGACTAGACTGCCATTAAAGCGTCTCCCCTTACATAACGTTTAATGAACTTCTAGCATTTTAACTTTAGGTATAATCTAGAATTTTCCATTCAGAAATATTATAGTATTTTCTAGAGGTTACACAAGATATCCATTCATTTTTAACATTGAAATACTATTCCCAGGTTAATGTTCAAAATTCCACCCAGTTTGGCGTGAAAAGTAAGTCCTCAAAAATGATGCCAACTTGGTGAAATATCTCTTAAATTTCTCGCATATCCGCTTGTTAAATGGTGCAAGGTGCAAAGCAGGCAAAGTCTACGCACAGGTTATTTCAAAACCTAAGGTAATTTTGTGCAAAAAGTAATGGAATAAATGCCAAATTTAACCAGATTAAAGCAAATTAAGCACATATGAGCATAAAAATAATGATTACTATTTATAACATTTGTAACAGTATTAACAGAACATTTTAGCAAAAGGCATCTTAAGTTCAAAAAAGTCGAGCTTTTTGTGTGGGGTAAAGACTAACTTTGATTTTTTTTTTTGCAGTTTCCTTACAATGCTGAAGGAAAAGCTGTTGCACTAACAGAAAATAATTTTGATAAATATGTAGGTAAGTTGGTCTATGTTTTATGTGTTGATTGCTGTTAAAAATGATTTTTATTTTTTTGATACTATGCCAAAAAATTGCACTTTTGCTTACATTTTAGGAATAAATATGATTAGCGGTCTTTACTTGCCATTTGGCGACTATGTAAAAAAAGAGAAAAAGTCGGAAAATATTTTAGTACCTACTATTCGCTGCATAGTTGCCACTCTATATTTCCAAAATTAACGTATTTACATGTTAGGTGTTGGTATACATATTTAAATGATCCTGCAACTAAACAATTAAAATAATAAATTCAGTTTATTCAATGCACGGTGTAGACATGTGAATTTTTCCCAAAAAGTCGATAAATCTTTTGTTTTATTGTTGTACTCGGAATTAATATTACACCACATAATCTTTATTGCTGTCGATCAATTTTCATCAAATAAGTGCATTATTGGGAGGTCACAGTGACCTTGTATTAGGTTATCCCTGCACTGTCTGCTTGAAAACAAAAATTGTACTATTAAGGAAGCGTTACCATTAAAGTTCTATTGTTTTTTTTTTGCTTTTCTCTTTTGTGCTTTGTAAAATTTTTATTATTAATTTTTTTCTTTCAGCTTCACATGATCTTGTATTTTTAAATTTTTATGCTGATTGGTGTAGATTTAGTCAAATTCTGGGCCCTATTTTCGATGAAGCTGCTGAGACGATTGCAAAAGAATTTGAGGTATGTATTTTTATGCACAATAGTTTAAATATTTTGTCTGCTTACTTTGTCGATATGGGGGGGGGGCAGAGATCTTGGCCCAGGTGGTAACTTGTTTTAAAAAAAAAATATTATAACTTGAAGCCAAGCTTATAATTTTTGCCAGACAAATTCCTGTTTGAGATCCATATTATTTATTTTTCATATATTTTAAGTTACAGCTTACAGAACCCATTTTAAGTGGCCCTAATATTTAAGGTGACCAAAAAAATCCATACTCTTTTTGAATGATTGCAATACACAAACAATTATTATGATACAGAAATATTTCAAATGTAAAAATAAAGCGACCAATGTAGAACCTGACATTTAGTGAAATCGTTCAAATGGCTGACAGTTTTGGCAAGGGCACAGCTGATAGCTCTGAGCAATGGAATCTGAAACATTTGGAATGGTATGTAGGCACAATCCCTCTCAATGGCGGCTCTCAACTCATTGACTGAGTAGTAAGGTTCCTGTTGTAAGCTTTATGCTTGACATGCCCACTCAGAAAGAAACAAAAAAAAGACACTGAGTTCAAACAGTAGCATAACTATGGGGTCTAGCGCCCTGGCAAACTAAAGAAATTGCGTCCCACCCCCCTGGGTCGCTCACATGGGAAGTCACCAAAGGTCCTTGTGACCTCCAAAAAATATTTTTTTTTTTTTTGGACTATTTTGATTAGTTGATTCGACAAATAGGAGGCAGCATTGTAATTTTTTTTCTTATTTTTATCTTTAAGAATTGTTTTCAATGATGTCCAATGTTCCTTATCCGTAGATGTTATGTATCTGTCTCTTACTCTTTTTCTTGCAAGTTTTTTTTTTTTAATTTTTTAAAACATTTTTTAAAATTTTATGATCAAAAAAAATCTTAATTTTTTTTTTTGTAATCAGTTGAAATGCCGCCCCCCTGGCGAGAGCCACTCCTGCCAACCCCTAGTTATGCTACTGGGTTCAAATTTAGAGACTGTAGAGAGAGGGGGGTGGTTTGGTGATTAATCATCCTATGCAAGCTTTGCATGATACTTCTCACAAAATTTAATTTTCCAACCATGATCTTCTTCATTAAGAGTGAACAAATCTTGGTGTAAATTTTTCAATTTAGCATGGTTCAAAATGCTATAAACACTCTCAACTGTCTCAAAAGTCAACAGATTTTCTAGGAGATTGAAGGAGCATTTTGAAAACTTTTCTCTTTTGTGCGAAGCTGTAGATGATTGTAGTCATCAAAAATGGATCATATTGATATGGGTCTTTTTTTCTTAAACTTATTCAGAAACTGAACAATTGTGAATGTCTATGGTGCATTTCATTAAAAATTCGTTTCTTAACTGTTTTTGTACTTTTCTTATGTTTTGTAATCCAGTTGCACTTGAGAGTGAACTTTCTAATAAAAAGGGAATTTTTTAATAAAATTTAAATCCAACTTTGGCCATTATAAGGGAAAAAAGGGACAAAAATGTAACCCCCCCCCCTAAGTAAATAAACCCAGTATTAATCTTTGTCCAATATAATGTTCTCCTACTATACAATCTACCATAGCCCAAGATGTGTTAACTCATTAACATCTGACTGTTTTTAACTATTTTTCCTTTTTCAATTGTATTCAAAAATTCAGATTTAAAAAAAAAGCGTTAGATCTTAGTACTAATGAGAGATAACTCTAAAACACATTTTCTCTATAAAATTGCTTGTTTCTTTGTATTTTTTCTTTCTTTCCTTATTGTAATTGTTTCTTATAGGGAAGTGGATCTGTTTTGTTTGGAAAGATAGACTCTGTTGCAGAAAGTAAGTTCAACGATACGAGATTTTTTTTTTTGGACAGGTATAGACTAGTTACATTTCTATTTCTTGGAAGTTAAAAAGAACAAAAAAATAAAATAAAATAAAAAACTTTTAATCATATTGAATGGTGTTCATGACATTGTATTCATTAATATTTGAAAATAGAAATGAAACAGAATATTTTTACAATAAATTTTCTTATCTTTTATTTTCATTAGGGCTTGTTTTGATTATGTATAATATAAGAGGTAATCAATTTAACCATTTTTATGTACCTACTTCATGAATGTAAAGTGTCATGCAAAGGTTTGAAATTCAACAAGAACTGTTCAAAATGTGGAAGCCAGACACTATGTTAAGATGAATAAATAGGTTTCATTAGGTACCAAATAAACAGTTAATAGTGTAAGAGCAAAATTTGTTTCCTACTTTCCTTTTTTATTCAAACGATACTTCATTCCTCTTCCCATGCAGGGATTCAAGAAGCTCAGGTTGAATGGATAAAAAGCTGCAACTGTAACACGTGGGACTTCCTATTACATGGAAGTAAAATTTTAGGGGAAATATTAACACTGATCAAGCATTGAAAAAGTTGTAACTAGCAAATTAGTCAGAAATGCTTTTTTTTTTTTTTTTCAATGCTGAACTAAACCAAAACCTTCTAAATAAAGAATAAGTAGTAATTTATTCTTTTGAAATTTGATGATTTCTTTATTCTGCTCTTAAATTTAATAATTTTGTGGTATCAACTTTTTATTGCATTTTAAAAGTTTATGTTTTTGTTCTTTTCAATTTCAGCAAATTTGGCTTCCCGCTTCAAAATATCAAAATACCCCACTTTAAAACTAATTAGGAATGGAAAGTTGATGAAGCGAGAGTATAGGGGTGCCAGATCCTTGGAAGCATTAACTGATTATATTAGAGAGTTAATGAGAGATCCTGTGAAAGAATTGGCTATTCCAGAGGATGTTACAAATGTTGATGTAAGTAATCTTGCATGCTTAAATTAATTTTAATCTTAGTAACAAGGCTTGAAAGTAGTCCTTTTCCTTGGTTACCTACCCTAAGTGGTTACCCTTCAAGATAAATCTCTTGATAGTAAATAAAAGTAAGGTTTCAAAGAAATTCTTTAAGGAAGTCTGGCGGATATGCGTCCAGGAGACCCCATAGCACCTAAAGCTTTGAAATTTTGTACAAAACTACTTCGAGCCCCGGGGGTGTGCACCTGGGATTTTATTTTTAAAAATTCCAATTAGTTTTTATGTAATTAATTTTTTCAATATCAAATTTTGCATAAATTGCCTATTATTGCCTATTAAAGGGGTGAAAAATTGCTTGCATATATTAATATCTTAAATCGTTGGAAAGGGTAGAATTTTCCACGTTCCATGCAATTTGTTTCAATGCTCTAACTTAAATACGGCGGGAGTTATTTATGTTTTTAGCTTGAACTTTTTTAGGCTCAGCTAAAATTTAGGCACTTCTTCCTTCATTAAATCTATCAATAAAAAGCAAAGGAATTGTCCTACAGTTTTCTTTTTGACACCACCGAAAAGAGCGGCTTTTTTACTCCATATCTAACTCGACCTATGGTCGAAAAACTAAGCTTCTATCTCCAAAAGAAAAAAATTACAAGCCGTTAAAAATCAAGTTAGAATAATCTCATCTTCATTAAAATTATTGATGTTTTATTTGGCATTTCCATAGTTACGTTTTTCAATTTGCATGTTTCTTCTTTCTTATTCACGAATTTTAACGGTTTCGAGTTTAACGGAAAATTTTAGGCTCGACAATATTCAAGCCTCAAGCTAAAGAGCAAAATACATTACAAGAGACCACGAATATGAAAGCGACTTTTCAAACGCACAAAACTGCTGTTATTTTCAATGCTCATGAGCCCCTTATAGTCTATGGGCCGAGTGTGAATATCGTTCAAGTTCGTTTACCAATCTTAGGGACTACGTGAACTTGCTTGAAATCTATTATAAATGATGAACTCAATAGAAAAATACAATGTTCACACGCTGGAATTGTCTCATTAAGTTTTAATTAGTAATTGAAATAGGAACTACGTTCTGTGGACTGTTAGCACTTACACAAAAAAAATTGTCTCTAGATGGCGCTATTAAACACAATATTTATAATCTAAAAATTTAATAAACAGTTTTTCAACCGAAATTTTACTGTTTTACTCAATTTTTCTTTGCAAAATATATTAATACGTTTTAAATTACTTACTTTCGCTTAGTAATTTCGTAACTAAAAGGAAATCAAAAATTGTATCAATCCGCAGCTCTGAATGATCTTCATCTCAAGATTTCGTTTATTACAACTGAGCCAGCGCACACAGACATTGTTAAGTACAAAAAATTAGAAGGCACTTTACTTCACAAAAAAGATTTAATGAATCACCGAATAGCAATAATTGCCCTACAAAATCTTAACAACATAAACAACTCTGACAGATGCCAATAGATGTTTAAAAAATATTATAAAATTAAACATTAGCAGACGATAAATTAAAAACTAAAAAGTATATTTCATATCACGATGTTTTATCTTTTCCTTTTTTAATAATATTGCTTTTTGATTACAGACGATATTTTGGGCTCATTTTTAGCTTACTTTCTCGTCACAGTAATATAAAAAAAAAAAAAAGGCATAAAAGGTGGTTTACTGTGCTAAGGTTATTGTATCGTAAAAATATTGCTTAGTACAAAAAATAAGTCGAAAAAAATAGATGAAATAATTAATTAAATATCAAATTTGAAAGTAGGGGTTTGAGATGGGAAAAATATGTGTCTGTCGGTCGACCTATGTGCTCCCCCCTCCCAAAAAAAAATTAACAAATCGTTCGATTCAAACAAACTTTTTAACTTCCTTTTAAAAAAAGGAAGCATTGTATTCGCGAAAAAATTTTCACCCAAAAATCGACCTCAATTTCTATTTTGCTCACCCCTGAGTGAATGTTGAGTTTTTTTTCGACTCGACCACATGTGGATAAGTGCCTAAGAACGTATAGACACGCGAAATATCCATTTTGATAATTCTTGAGTTAATTACAACGAGTTTTCTCGTGACGTCCGTATGTATGTATGTATGTCGCATAACTCAAGAACGGTAGGTCCTAGAAAGTTGAATTTTGGTACGTAGACTCCTAGTGGAGTCTAGTTGTGCACCTCTCTTTTAGTTGCATTCGGGTGTTTCTAAAGGGGTCTTTTACCCCTTTTTGGGAGGAAATCATTGTTAATTTCGATGTAAACTCAAGTGATGTTATAATTTGGCGGACACTTGGCGATACATCGCCAGTCTTTTGGTCGGCATGTTTTGTCGCCAACTTGGCGATTTTTTTTTAAATCTGATTTCTTTCGCCACTGTTGGCGATATCTAGAGAGTAAACTATTGAATCACATCAAAATTGCCAATAATGGAAAAATTAAGTAGTAAATTGGAGTAAAAGGAAGTCATGTGATGCACACATCAGCTCGTTTTTCTTTTTTTTTTTTTTTTTTGAAAGATCTCCCCGATGACATCTCATTCCGGTATTTCACTTTTTGATTCGAATAATGTTTCGTTCAACTTTGAACAGTTCAAAGCACTTTATATTAGCGTTTGCGGGAAAAATTGGAGGCAAATATAAAATGCGAACTTAAAGGCAGATTTATTTAAGAAAAACTTTGTTGGAAAAAGCTCTTAATGAGAATATTTTTACAAAAGATTTTTTTTTTAATTAGCCATTTTAATGGCATTTTTTCGACAATTAATTTTTATTTTAAACATTAACGACAACGCGAAAAATTATTTTATGTCACCAAAAATTGACAAAATGGAGTAGATTCTGAATACATTCTCAATTTTTTGTGACAAGAAATAAAAATGAAAGTTATTAATAAATATAGAAATACCATACCTCATAGACTTAACATTGACAAAAGTCAGAGATTAATATGACTGAATCGAAATGAATTTAAAGCGCAAATGTTTTTACCAGGGCTGCGGAGCTGGAGTGAAAAAGAACCAATTCCGGACTGTGGCTCTTACCCTATCCCCTCGTTTGTGCACTAACTATCAATCTAACTCAATATTCATTGCTGATGCTTGAAAAATTTAATCCAGTGGTAAATAATCTTTTTTTACCTGCGGGCTACAACTCACATTAATAGGAATCTTGTGGACCAGAACAAATATCAAATTTAATTATATAATTTAAGTTTTTCTAGATAGCATGGAAAAACAAGTGACACGAAAGACAATTACAAACTAAAATTGCTGACTTTATTACCACATTCTTATTTTATTGCATCTGTGTTTCAGAAATCAATTTATGACTACTTGACTTCAAAATTAATAATACCGAAAGAAGATTACTAGTATTTTTGGAAGGTTTTAGAATATATTTTTCGTTTTTTAACACTGAATACAACGACTGGGCACATGGGTCAGCTGCAAAGGGCAGGTTTGATCCGCGGGCTGTAGATTGAGCACCACTGATTTAATCAATGTTCCCAGTTCATCAAAACATTGAATGGACTATAAATGCGGGCAGTATTGAAATAAAATGGAGCACTATTTCCATTACATCAGATAATGTTCAAAAATTAGTCTCCTGTGCATGCCCGAAAACTCGGTGTTCTTCGAAGAGATGTAGTACATGCAAGACGTAAAATTTTTCGTGCACATAATTTTCCTCTAGTGACTGTAGCTGTATAAACTCTCAGGAGGAAATTAACTCTGTACGCAAAAACGGGATAGATGAATTCAGTGATTCTGACGGTGATACTTCAGAATGAAGTTTGCTAATTGAAAAACACTATTTTTTGATGCATAATGTTTTTAACGTACATGCATAATATTTTGAATTTACATGTAGAATATTTTTTATGTATTTAAAATTTGTCTGCCTCTTGCTTGTCAGTTTCACTCCTTTTCATGTATCTCTAAAGGTCTGTAAAAAAATTATGAGACACTATTTTTTTGTGAACATTGGGTTTTTTTCATCTGTAGACACTAAGGATTCAGAAAAATATCACATTTTGTAGTCCCCGAAGTTGGCAAACGAAACCATGTTTTTAAGCATCTTTTATGCCTTCGTCCCACAGCCTATTAGCCCTTACGGCTCTGCAAGTTGGTACAAGTTATTTTGAAACCCGGGGAAGGGATGCTTTTTGTTCCAAAGGGAGCTCATAATGCGCTTTTAATCTGTTTCTTTTTAATTGACGATTTAAATCTTGGCGAATCAAATAAGATTGCGAAGCAATCTTCATGGGTTGGTGAGCGTTAGCGAGCAGGGGACAGAGCCCCCTAGTGTTATTTTAAAAAATAAATAAAAGAAATATTGTAGCTGTTTCGAGAAATCTGGAAGTATGTTATTGTGACTTTTTTTCTCGTTAGCCTACTTTCTAATAAAAATAGTATTTAATGACTGTTGTAAGAAGAAATTACCCAATATCTTTTGATATGAGTTAATGTTACCTGTTATGTGTGCCTTAAGGTTTTTATAGAGATTTGAAGCTCAATTTGGCCGACTTTACCAAAACTTTGGCTGCCCTGTATGTTGAGTTTTAGCCTTAAATGCACAAAAAAGGCATATAACATCATGTAATTCTTCATATACTTAACTACTTTTAGTTTTTTCAGCAATTTCAGCATACTTTGTTTTTAAATTAATTTGTATCATCAATTAAGATTTTGGAAATAATTTAACCCCAAATCAATGGATGCTCCCAGAGGAAACACGAAATTTACTCAAGCCCTTTGAAGCTGTCAACAAAGGAAATGAATGCTTCTCTATCTTTGGTTTTGGAAGTCATACCCATGGTTACTACATTCAAACTGTATTTAATCAATGAAAAAAATGAAGATTAATTTTTGGGTGTAGGAACTATGAAGGAAACCCTCTTACAAGATTTAAACAGGAGATTCAAATCCATTTTAGATGCTGAAAACTATTATTTAGTAACAGCTTTTAATCCTTGCTTTAAGCTTGCTTTTTTTTTTTTTTTTTTTTTTGACACTAATGATAGAAAAGAAAATATCAAAGAAAAAAAATCAATTATTAATCTATTATTTTAAGTATTAATCTAGAATTTTTTTAAATTTTTTTTATGTTAATCAACTAGTCTGAAATAAATTTCTGGATTTAATTTATTTAAAACAAAAATTTAGAATGTAAATCTAGGATGGATCTTCTATTAATGGACTGGACACCTTTCTCGTAATTTGACTTACTCTCAAAAGAATAATTAAAATGAAAATGTAGCTTTAATATTGAGAATTATCTGCATGTTTTACAATCCTGGTTTATAGTTGATAATCTTGATCAATGAATGCAAAATATGTTGACAGGTCAATGCATCTATTTAAAAAACTGAATTATTGTACCTATAACTGTTAAATGAAATATAATTTAAAAAAGATTACTTAAGGGTGCCCATTAGTCACATATCCGCCAGTGTATATATTAATAATGTCACTATGGTTATAAATTTAAAGTTAGAAATATTTAAAAATGTTTAAGGCAGTATATTTATATAGCTTTATTTTAGAAAAGTTTTTGAATGAAATTATAAACTAATTTCATTCAATTATAAACTATAAAATAATGTAACTTTCAATAGAATGTATTCTTAATAAACATTTTATTAATTGATGAATGAATTCTGGCTTCAAGGGTTCAATGTACACAAATTTTAAAATTAAGTGTACACTTCTGCTATGACTTATCATAAGGTACAATTTTGAATTTAAAAGACTGTATTTTATATTATAATTGTATATAATACATAATTGTTAAAGAAAATTTGCAACGTTAATTGTTTCAGGTCGAATCACAGCTCATGATTCAGCCAGGCCGAAGCTTTGGTGGAATGGCAGAAGCTTCGTTCCATCTGTAGTTTTAATGTATAAAATTTGATAAAATAATAATAATAATGTTTGGAAACATAAAATTAATTTCCTTCAAACCTCTCTTCTAGGCAAACAAAAGAAAAATTATTATTTATATGAAGGAGAAACAATCGCCTATTTATGATGTTTTCTTAAAAGTTGCAAAAGATTTGAGAGATGACTGTCAATTTTATATTATTAAAGGGTATGAATTACTTTTCTTTTCCCTCTCTCCCTCTACTCAATTTTTATTTCAAAGTCTTCATTGCTGGAATGACTAAATTTTTGTCTGAATGAAACATTTTACCTACTCTTATTAAGGGGTAGTACATGGTGCTAAATATAGGTACAGTGAAATCCCATTACAACTGCTGATACAGCATACAGCAAAATGTTTTGCTCAACTTCAGTTAGGATTTTTTTTTCTTAATGCTGTTTGCGGAAAATAAAAACGACTTCCATAAATCGTAATGTGAAAACTTTGCTTGTGCTTTCAAAACGGAGTTATTCAAGGCGGAAATCCGTTCATGCTGAAATTTAAGTTGATGTGTGACAACAAAAGCCAGTGTTTAGCCACGCTGTAGTGAATTTTCAAGTTTTCAACTTTTTTCGTGGTGTAAATGCCTTTAACAAAATAGAATCTTTTATAATGTCCTCTGGGACCGAATCTCTCATACAACAAGAAGTTCTGTCTAGAACTAGACGAGCCTACTTTCCCGTATGCCCATACTACTTTCTAGTACCTGATCAATATTCTCAAAAATAGCTAAAGTCGCACATTTTTTCAAACATATTTTTAAAATACTTTAAGCTGATTTCTAGGAATAAAACAATCCTCACGCATCTAAAAAAATTAGATGAGGGAAAAAAACAAACAAACAAACAAATAAAATAACAGCAACTTTGAAACAAAGCAGCTAATACACTTTTTTCCATTAAAAAAAATCTTTAACAGCTTTCAAAACGAAAAAAAAATTATTAAAATTAATAAGCTCATTAAAATAAATACATATCAAAGAAAAATCGTCTTTTTCCCCTGTTGCCAAAAATATTTTTTTTAAATGAATTAATGCAAAACAAAAAAAAAATTAATTTGAATTTTGACATCTTGAATTCAAATTATGTTTTTCGCAATCAAGAGTGTGTGTATGTAGGCGTGTGTGTTTGTGTGTACGGATTATGTGTGTTTGTGTCTGTGTGCTGGCATAAGTGTGTGGGTAGTTGTGTGTATGAATGTGTGTGTGGGAGGGGGGTATGTGTATATGCATATCTGTTTGTGTCTGTGTGCAAGCATGAATGTGTGGGTAGTTGTGTGTATGTGTAGGTGTCTGTATGTGTTTGTGTGTGCGTGCATGTGTGTAGTTGTGTATGGTATGCACGTGTGTGTAGGACATGGATGCAACCTGGAGACGGCTTTCGCTATAGGAGCAGCATCGTGAGGAGCCCGTCGACGGTGATGGTGCGGAGGGTGGCGGCAGGAAAAATCAAAGGACCTCAAAAACAGTCGAATGAGAACAATGAGCATTCGTGATTGCTCAAAAAAAAACAATAAAATGTCAACTTAAAGAAATAATTTTCATTGTCAAAAAGAAAAAAAATCGTCTGCGCATATCTTTATATAGAAACATAAATGAATTCGAGTTTATTCGCCAAAAAAACTGAGTACCTAAATTGAAACTTTAGCGTAAAAATAAAAACAAGTCATATCTACAATAATTATTTCACAGTTAAAACCATAGCTGCAGAGTTGGAGTCAAAGTCAATCTCATTTTGAGATAAAGCAGTCAGAGTCGAATATTTAGGAATCGGAGTCAGTCATTTGTCCTCCGTGTATAAATTTTTGCCAAAACTACGAAGTCAGAGTTGAAGTCGGGGAGTCAGAGTCCGATTAATTGTCGGGCACAGGAGTCGGAGTCAAGTGCCCCTAAATTCTCGGAGTCGAATTCTGGAGTTTGGCATCAAGAGTTATTTCAAACAAAATTTATTTGAAGTAAATCTGCCTTCAAGTACAGAATCTACATTGACTTTCAGTTTCCCCGTAGGTGCTATAGTTAAGGGATTTGAACTGTTCAAAATTGAACGGAAAATTGTTCAAATCAAAAAGATATTTTACATACAAGTTTTTCATCAAAAGCTTTTTTCCTACAAAGTTTGTTTGAAGCAAATTTGCCTCACAGTTCGGAATTGCCTTTGAATTTCCCCGTAAACGCTAATGTTAAGTTTTTTTTGAACTGTTCAAAATTAAACAAAAAATAGTTCAAATCAAAAAGTAAAATATGGGAATGAGGTGTCCTCGCCGAGATCTTTCGAACAAAAAAAAGTTTTTTCGTATCGGACTATTCATTCAAAAATTATTAGGGGGGACAGACCGACGGACCGACAGACATTTTTCCCCATCTCAATACCCTACTTTCCAATTTTTGATTTTTCGATATTTATTTAATTATTTTAATTATCTTTGACATTTTTTTGTTTTTCGCGATATTTTTAAGATGCATTGAGCCTTCTTTCATGCTTTTTTCTTCTTTTTCTGACTTTTACTGGGAAAGTAGGCTAAAAAACGTTTTTTGTGCAGCTGACCAGTGAATAAAAGTTCAGTGCTCAATATTTTTCTCTTTGTTTTTTCGAAATAAATGTGTTTACTTACATTTTAGGTCAGTAATCTTGGACAATAAATGTTGCAGGTTGAATTATATTAGAGTGCAGATTTGCAAAATTATCACTTTTATAAAAAAGAAGAAAGTTTTTAGACTATTCTGTTACCACAAAATTTGTTTTTGGACCCTTGGAGTTCTTTGCAAGGGATTTCACTTTATCTATATTTCTTTATGTGGGTAAGTTAAAAACTTTCAGCAGCATTCTATAAATTAACTAGTCAACACCTTACTGTCAAATTTCAATTGTTTTGGGCATCCTGTACTTTAAAGTAAGAAATAACAACTGTTCAGCACAAAGGTATTTATTTATCTTATCCTGTACTTTGTTTAATTTTGTTGAAGTTAAGCAGTAGGACTCTGCTAACAAGTAAAAAGATGCTTAGTAAAGTAAAAAGATGTTTACTAAGGGTGTCATCATGACACCTTAATTTAAATTCTAATTTCAAACACTGCTATAGTGTTTTTCTCTCTTATATGTTTCACTCTTCAAAAAATCAAGATGTATATTTGTTCCTGGGAGAAAAAATATTAACTATGTCTACTACAAGCTTATAAGTTGTTCTACTCTGTTATTTTTAACCCCCGACTTACAAAGGAAGGGGTTTATAAATTTGACGTGTCTGTGTATCTGTCTAGCACCTAAACGGATGGACCGATTTTGAAAAAAAAAAAAAGGCCGAAAGAAGAGTTGATCAATAGTGTTCTTAGCTAGGTTGCATCACTGGATGACATTAATTAACGAAGATAATTATTAAAAACATCTGAAAGGTTTTTCGTGATTTTTACAGTGAAAACATGTTTAGAAATTTAATACTAAAATAAAGGTAATTTTTTTCGGGGTCTGATAGGATGTGTTTGGAACTTCAATGTTATATAGAATTCAAATTATAATGTTTTTTTAAAGTAGATTTTAATAACAGCTAAGCCATTATTCATACGGTTAGTAACCAAATAGATTGTTGGTTGATAAGGAAATTAAACACAATGATTTAAAATTTTTATCTGTTGCCCCTCTCTATTTGTTAACAAAGTATTTGTAATTGATTTTTAATGGTGTAAGGCAGTGGTAGGCAACCTTAATTAACTGCCAATTGACTTCCCAAGTTTGGTGGACACTAAGATTGACTTTTGGGGGGAGGGGGAGGAATTATCTTCCTTTCGGGTAACTGGCAACATCCCGTTGAAAACAACTTTTACCAGCTGAAAAACACAGGCCGAGGAGTCAGTCACCTTTCTCACCTTTAGTCACCTTTTGAAAATTTGGTTACTTTTAGTCACCTTTTGCAACTTTTGTCACCTTTCTCACCTTTCTTGAAATGTCTTATGATTTTTTTAATAAATAATTAAATCCTTGAAAAGTATCTGAATGTTAACAGTGAAACTAATTAAAAAAGTAGCATTAAATATGCCCCCCCCCCCCATCTTGTTGTTGTTTAAGAAAAATAGCTATGCTACCGGAAAATCCGGGATTTTTTTTTTTATTGTTTGCAATTGCACCCTATGAGCAAAACCAGTCTTTCTATCCCCCTTCGACCGTCAGACGCATTTTCCGCAAGTCTTGTCTAAACGCCATTTTGTTTCCTATCGTGTTTCTGGCCATAGAGTGTTGTTCGACTTCAGCTGTGCAATTTGTTTCTACACACTTTGTTGAGTGAGTGGTCATCGAATGCAAATTGTCTTCCGTGTTTATCAAATGACATCATCTGATGTCTCCGAATCTCACGCTCATCTCTAGCCAGGCACGTTACTTGCTTGTTTTACTTTTACTGACTTCGAAAGTCGCGACTAAGCAGCCACACGTGGTTCGATTTGAAAAAGGGGTGATGGGTTAAGGAGGCCTGCCTCGATGTCTTCTTTGAGCGTAGAATAGTGAAAAGTTTTGGTTTGTGTTTATAGTGTCACTTTGTGTTTGCACAGAAATGGTTAATTTGGGTTTTATTTTTGCTGCGCAAGTGCGAAGTGAACTTGGTCTGTGTAAACATTTCTTAACATTTCCTTTTTTGGTGCGTCTCAGAGAATCTCCGAATATTTTTTTTTAGGTTTCAATGCTTTATATGGCTAGTTCCAGTAAAAATAAAGCTTTTAGAAGCAAATGCTAGCCAAAAGCTTTATTTTATGTAACGGCGAGATTGATTTTATTTAGAGACGTACCGAGTACTCGGTAACTACTCGGTACTCGGCCAATATGCCAAGTACTCGGTACTCGGCCAAATTTTGATCAGATACTCAGCCAATACCGAGTAGTTGCAAAAAATTGAATACATTAAAATTTACAAAAAAGCTCAAGCATATATAATTTTTTGCAACCATTTACAATTCAAATTTAAATTTTGAGAATAATGAAGTTTGAAATACTTCAATGAAATAAATCTTGGTTCGAATGTCTTGAAAGTTAATAAAGCTTTTTTGTTGAAAATTGTGCAAATATGGAATTTTTGCTACAAACTGAAATTAGCTATAAGATATATAAAAATACCTTAGCTTTAAAA
Organism: Uloborus diversus; assembly: GCF_026930045.1. Taxonomy (NCBI): domain Eukaryota; kingdom Metazoa; phylum Arthropoda; class Arachnida; order Araneae; family Uloboridae; genus Uloborus; species Uloborus diversus. The sequence continues at coordinate 174,495,382 of NC_072732.1, read as the reverse complement.
ATAAAAGGAAATAAAACAACGTTAGAAGCACAGTGCAGGATCACTGCAGACACGTGTTTTGGCATTACGAGGAATTTCTTTTTCAATGCACAAAATGTGAGCTCGTTGATTTAAAGGCATCCAGCAAAAGTCGAATTTTTTGTCGTATGCCTTTACAGTCTTTAGTTCACATGTTATGCACTGAAAAGACGATCCTTGTAACACAGAAAAACGTGTCTGCAGTGTTCCTGCATATTGTTTTTTTTGCTTTTAAAAATTATTTATGTTTAGCGAACTAGACCTGTAATGAATTAATTTGTATAATTTGTTTTAATTCCAACTTGATAAGTCATACCTTTTATTTATTCATTTTTAATTTAAAAAATATTATTTTTGCAAAATTTTGTAGTTAAATTTCAGCAGGAATTTAGTTTAAAAACTATTATATGGACAAGGAGGTCTATACTGCTATTTTAATAAGTTCAAAATTCATCGGTGTGTGTCGGTGGTCCTTCTTTCAACATAATTGGTACTGGGAAACTCGGCCGAGTACTCGGTACTCGGCTACTCGGCCAAAGTGCTACTCGGTACGTCTCTAATTTTATTAAAATGCAGTTTTAACATGGTTTGGTAATGGGCATTTCCACGAAAGAGTGGACATGAGGGTAAACATTTCAAAATTGTCCTTTTGCAATAAATAATATGTCAAATTAAAGGTAATAATATGAGAATTATGAAACTATAAAGAATATTTTCATTATAATTACTGTTTTTCATTTTTTGGGGCTTAAAGTTAGTGCAACATAAAAAACTTTCAGTTTGAAAAAATAGGGTATTTTCATTCTCTCTGAAACAATGCTTCAAACAGTAGCATTTTTATTTTGTGTACATTTATTGTCATTTCTGACCTTTCACTATCTTTTAAAGTACTTAATATTTGCTAAAAATACATTAAAGAACATTTGTAATACAAATATACTTATAAGGTCTGTCTGTCACACCCGTCACAGAAAAGATGCTTAATATAGCATAGCAAATGCAGTATTCCATGAAAAAGCATGAAATTTCATAAAAGTCTAATTATTGTGCATCTGATTAAGTATGACACAAAAAAAAATTGATTAAAAAAATTAATATGAAAATTTTGGTGTGACGGGTGTGACAACACTTCAAACACTTTCTAAATTTCAAAATAATTCCTAAATTTAGTAGAACAGTTTACATAATTCTGTTTCACAAAAAATTAAAAGATTAAAAAATAGTAATAAATCCTGAAATTCAAAACATTTGAATTTGGCAAGAATTGTAATTATTTAGTATTTCATTTTTCTCTCATTCTTCATAAATTTTCTGATAAATACAAATTATAAGATTAATTTTATATAAACATAACTGTGCCATAGAATTAAATGTGGTTTACATTTTTAAACTGTAACTTTATCTCATATAACTCTATCTCTTTGTGAGAGTTCTTTTGTGATTCTGATGGTGAAGAGATCAAAGTTTCTTTCCTACAACAGAAGCTGTTTTTCTTCAATATTACATCTTTTTACGTCACAACTCATCAAATACTACAGTCAAAGGCAATGGTGTCATCACGATGGGACAAATCTATTGCAGTAGAAGGCATAAAATCGTTTCACCACTTTCAGGTGTGCGATTCTACAAATCTTTTAATTGGAAAGACTGCTAAGTCTACATTGAAAAAAGTAGCTGTCACTTCAACTCAAACAGTAGAGCTTCCTCCTAGCAGGATCCTACAACCACCTGAGCTTACAATTGGTGATTTTGTTTTGGTTTCACTTACCACTACAGACAGCTGTACGAAGCACTGCATAAATAAATTTTATTATACTACTGTTTTGGACATTGACATCACGAAAGAAGAAGTAAGTTTAAAATATATGCAGGCTAGTGGACCCCATTGGATTTGGCCAGAAAAAGAAGATATTTCATCCGAAAAAATATCGGTAAATATTAAAAAAGTTGCTCCACCAGCCCTTGTAACAAGTAGATGCCATTATAAGTTCTAAAACAATACTACATATAGGTATAGGATTTAATTTATTATAAAATGTAAGTATATATTAACTATTGTCAAGCTCACTATTTGTATGTACTTTTCTGTTTGTCTGTACTCTTCTTTGAAAAGTTGCTCCACAAGCCCTTGTAACAAGTACAGGCTACTGAAAGTTCTGAAACAGTTGTATGTATGTTTATATAGGTGTTATTTCCAATAAAATGTAAGTATATGTTAAGTATTGTCCAGTTTAATAGTTGTACTGATCACTGTTCTTCAAAAATTTGCTTCTCAAATTCACAACTTGGCACACTATCACACCCGTCACAAATTCTGTCACACCAGTCACGCCAGAAAAAAATTCCTACGAGGTAAAAAAATTTCATTGTGCTATAAATCTTGTGTTTTAAGTTTCATCTGAATCTCATTCAATAAAATAAAATGCTACAGAAATGAAACATTAAAAAATTCACAGGAAATTGTACAAATGCAAAGGTAAGTGAAAACTCATGTCCCCCGAAAACGTCACACCCGTCACAAAATTTAAAATATTTCTTTAAAAAATTGAAAACTTCTACAGTTTCATTTTAGCTTAATTATTTAAGCAAATGCATAGGTTAACATCATTTAAAACTTTGTTGGTGTTTACTAAGTTATTAATTGGGTAAAATTCAGATACAACTCTCAAAAATAGCGTCTCAACGTCACACCCGTCACAATGGAATTGCCCTAATGTAATGATTTGGTTCATCCACATTCATTTCAGAAAGCTGCTGATTTTATAATCCAGAGATTTTATAAGTGGCGGTTAGTGTTTATTTATTGAATTGGAACAAAAAAACTGCTGTAAACCTATTTGGAACAAAATGCACCACGACAGTATTTTTGATAAATGAGATATTATTTTTCTAGATTCAATAAGGAATAAATTTATGTTTAAAAAAAAAGAAAAGAAATAAAAAAAAAAAAACAGCCAACCAACGCATCTAACAAATGAGTCCCGATTGAAAAAAAAAAACAAAAGTACCCTCACATCGCTATCTTTATCACCCCTATTTTGATCAAATCAGAAGAGACCATGACAGCATTCCTGCTTATTCAGCATTATTTTTTATTCCTAAGCCTGATAAGTTGGGGATTGCAAATTGACTAGGACCAGTCTAGCTGGACCCAGAGCCTGTTGCTGGTCGTCACTTTTGTATTTGTAATTATTAACAACTTGATTTAATACTACATTTTTTACCTCCCATGGACATGTCATGGAATATTTTCAGAGCTTGTTAAAAAAATTAAAAATAAATAAAACAAGAAAGAAAAAATCATGAACATTTTCAGGCATATGAAATGATATTTTCATCATTTTATTTTTGCATTGTAAGTACAATTATCATTTTGTTAAAGTCTGATTTTTCAAATTGGTTTTCTCAGTTATTCTCTACTGTCAAGACTTTCGATTTAATATTTATGCTTTGTATTTACTAAGAAAAAAGAAAGAATGCTGATAATTTTTCAACAAGCTAAAAAAAGAGAAAAAACAATACTAACAACGTGATTGAATAACATAAATTATATGTTCAAGAAATGCATCATCTTGCTTTTTACTTCACAATATTAAGATTTATTATATATATATATATATATACAGGGTCCATTATGAAAGTAATGAGCATTTACTGGCAAAATATATTTATTGATCGTAATTTGTACAAATATTCTTCAAAATACATTCCTCCTGCATCAATACACTCGCAGAGACATGTTTGCTACGCCTGAAAGGCACCCTGAAACTCTTCCAAGGGAATGTCTCTCAGGAACGTTGTAACATGGTGTTGGATGTTTCCCAAGGTTCCCCAATGTTTTCCTTTCTTCTCTCTCTCTCTTGAGTCGTGGAAACAAAAAGAAGTCACATGAAGCTAAGCAGGGACTGTAAGGTGGTGAGGGATCACCGGCGATGGGGGGGGGGAGACATCCATAACGGGGTTTGTCGACGACCTCCTCCTGGCTCTCTTTGAATGCCTTGTGCCACTTCCCAGACTGTGATCTTGAAATGCAATCGTCCTTGAAGGCTTCTTGCAGCATCTGGAATGTTTCGGTTGCATTTTTTCCAAACCTCACGCAAAACTTTATGGCGTATCATTGTTCAAGCGAACGCTCCATTGCATTATGTTACAAAAGTTGAAAACATACTTCAAGCGGAGGCACTTATCTCCGCTCACACTGCTCAAAAGCAACTGACGACTGGATGCATTGAAAGGGCATATCCCGCACCACATTTCCCAGCCGGTTTTACCGTGCTGCCATCTATCGTCGCGTCACAATAACATTATGCTCATTACTTTCATAATGGACCCTGTATATATATATAATAAGGTTACATAGAGTTTACACTGAAAGTTTTTTGAAAATGTCTTAAAATTTTTATTTTACTACTTCTAGCCCTATAATATTCATTTCCAAAATTGTAAAGAAATCTTTACAAGAAATATATAGGCTATTTTGGTAAAAATCAGTAAAAAGGGATAATGCTTTTCTGTTTTTTGAGTTCTTAACAAATTGCTTTTGGTCACCTTTTAGTTACTTTTTTGTCACCCTTTAGTCACCTTTGTTTTCAAATTTGTCACCTTTCTCACTTTTTTCAAAGGCCATCAGCAGTCCTCGACCTGAAAACATTGTATAAAATCATTGACAAGTTTTATTTGTAATCTATAGTAACTTTTGAGAAGATTTTTCAAGAACAAAAGGCAAAAAGGATTTTAATGAAAATCAAAAGTTATGGTTCTTCCAGCGATTGCAAAAAAGATTTCAAAAATATTCAAATGACTTTTGATTATGAAGTTGTGCCCCATTCTTTCGCAGAAAATGACGTATATTCAAGTTCCTCTGATGAAAAACATTGTCCAGAATGTTGTCGCGATCGACTGAAAGCAGGCTTGAGATGGACTGGTCAATCGCGATCAACGGGCTGCCTATCGCTGGTGTAAAGCAGCCCATTGATAGTAAAAGGATTTTCAATGTTCCTTCTTGATTCTACATTTGCGACTCAATCAGGGTTTTTTTAAATTTTTAATTTTAGTTACTTGTTACTTCTGTTTCAATAAGGATATTATAATGTAAAGAAGGAGAGCTTTTTTTGTCTTACAAATATTTATAATGAATGAAAATTAAATTCCCTTTTGAATAAGTTTAATTCTTCTTTAAAAAACGAAGTGATGCATATTTAAATTGAAATTTTCTTTTTCTAGTGAATTGGCAATGAAAGAATTTTCAGAAAACCAAAATGCAAAAATAGTGTTCAGTCCAATGAAGTCAAAGGTAATTTCATTGTTAGTTAAATTTTTGCAGTTTGATAGTAAAATACTCATGTATTTTTAATATTTTACTCAAATATGTACTTGGTTCTTACTTTATTGAATCTTCTTTTTAACCCGTTCGGGACGGCAGTTCGCAGAAGATAGCGCTCCCTCAGGACGGCAGCTGTTACACGCAGACTGTGCGCACAGGCCGGGGCAATTTCTCCCTCGAAGCCTAATACGCAATTTCGGAAAGTACGCATACATAATAATGGATAAAATGTATACTTTAAGCAGAAATGAAACCATTTTTTAATATATGATAAAATCTATCAAAATTTCAATCATAACAAAAAATTGAATGAAAATAATTAATATTTAACAATAAAAATGCAAAATATATTGTTTTTACAATAACTAAAAGTACCAAAATTAAACAATATATTTTCTACAAAACAGGGGAAATATTTGTGCTTAATATTTTGAAATACTTGAAGAATATTGTAAGAATTAATATTTTAAAGCCACATGAAAAATTTCAAAGCACAGATAAATGCGCATTGAGCATTTTACACTCATTAGTAGTGTTACGTCTTTTATTCTGCTTTTAGCAAATTGCACATCTCCGCCTAAGTTCTTTGCCTTTTTCAGCATATCATTTTCGAAAGTAACTACTGCATAAAGAACTCCAACAAAAATAATTTATAGTTGTTTCAGTGTGACCCAAAAGATCCATAGATGGATCAGTCATAAATTAAGATATTTCCTCCTCGGAAAGATAAAACATGTTCACCATGGCTACTAAATGAACATAAAAGTAAAACCCCTTGCTAGAATATCTCCCCTCCAATCCCATTATAAATGGAATCGAAACTAGAAAGAGCCACTTCAAAATGAGTACACATTTCCCTTCAAACTTGCGAGGACATGTTTATATTTTCTTTCATGAAATCCAATAAATCACAGACACTTGACAGACCCCATTCTTACGTCAGACAGAAAAATACTAACGCAGGAGAGGAATCATTTGAACAGGAATCATTTGAACGGAACATGGATAAGTAACGCCATCTAAGAGTAAACATTTCATTCCAAATCCAAAACGCAGAAAAGCGTCGTCGTTAGGCCCGCCGCGTACTACTTACCGTAACGCACGGATGCGTTTTTCGTATCTGAGGAACCACCTAGTGCTGACGCAAAGACGCGTCGTTCGTGTCGAACAGGTTAAACCACTTTTTGGTAAGATTTGTTTCTGATTGTTGTAAACAGAGGTTTTACTGCATGAATATGTGTCTTGCTGTTTGTAACTTTCATATTGTTATTACTAGAAAGTATTTATTGTAGTCTTATTCCTATAATTATTTTGAGCCTGCTTTCCAGTATTTTTTGAATGAAAACTAGAAAATAAATAAAAGCATGACTTAACTTATAGGAGTGTCTCTAAAAGCAAAAATAAAATGAAATAACAATGACATGATGAATGAAATGACAGCAAATATTTAGAAATAAAAATTTTCTAAGTATAATAAGGATATAAGCTGATGAAAAACTGTATCTCCATCTGCTGCCCCTTCCCATCCTCAACAATTTTTTGGGAAATAGTCATTTTTGGGGAGGGGGAGAGATCTTTGTTTGGAGATTCTTTAAGAGATTTTATTTTTGGTATAATTGATTATTGATGCGTACATATTTCCTTCCTTTCTGAAAAAATTTCTAAATTTTATTTTTTTATGTTACCCTGATTGAAAAAAAAAAATCCTATTAAATAAAGTGATGCAATTTAAGTCTTATCTACTTAAAGTTATTTGCCTTTCTGACGTATTACCCCCCCCCCCCTAAAAAGAGTTCTTACTGTATCTATTTTCCCCCCTTAATTTTTTCCATATTCAAAGCTGTATGATAGAAAAACATTTCTTGTAATTTTGCTCCATAGCTTGTTTTTCCTTTGTTTGTGTGTCTATGTCAAACAAAGCTTGAATTACAGTTGTCTCCATTATAAAGAACATTTGACACAGAGTTTGTTGATTTAAATCAGCTTGATTAAAAGCAGGATTTAAATCAAGTGATTAAAAAAATCACATACTTAAATCAAATGATTTGAATTAAGTGATTTTTTTTAACAAAATCATTAATTAAAATCGGTTGATTTTACTTTTATAAATTAATTTTGCATTTTTAGAATGTATTGCTCTAAATTTAACTACACTGCATTAAACTATCTTAACTTCAACTGGCAAAACTGCATAAATCCCTCTTTCTGTGTGTGTAACAGATTTTCACTCTCTTGCTTTTACTCCAAAATTACAGTTTAGAACAAAATAAAAATTTAGAGTTTTTCTTGTACACCATGGCTAATGTAGTTCAGAAAAGTAATTGTGCAGCGTATTATTTTCCACTAAAAACGTACATGATGATGAAAACCTTATCTTTATGCAAAGCATAAAACAAAATTAATTCTTATCTAAGCATTATAACATATTTATAAATCTTAAAATATTATTGGATAGTTATAGAACTTCTCTTAGTTTTAAAAGTTGAATGGATTCATCTATTGTATGAAATATATTAAATTAATAAATTTAAAGTAATTTATATCTACAAATTTTTGAAAATTAAAAAAAAAAAGTCTGATTTAAGTCAAAAAAAATCCGATTTAAATTAAAAAAAATCAGTTTTTTGATTTAAAAAAAAAATTAATAAAATCACTAACCCTGATTTTACGTGGAACTATATTTGATACATAATTCCTGACAGTTTGAAAGAAGGAATTTAATTAGTTTTTAAGATATGTAATAGTTTTTTTTTTATGTAACAGAGACATATTTCATTTTTGAAAATGGTTTTTAACTGTTGAAAAAGTATCTTTGGATTGATTTGGGTCAAAATTAAATCAAAACTAATTAATTGAAAGAGAAATAGCTGATATAGTAAAATCGTTGGTTTATAGGAAAGTACCCCTGTTTAAGTATGCGTCAACTTCTTTCTTATTAAACTTGCTTAATTTCAATACATAATAAAATTCTGCGCATTTACTTTTCTTTAACCCTTTTCTCCCTCTAAATTTGTTTTTTATTAAGTAAAATTTTGGAAAAAATGCTAGTTCAAAAAAGAAAAAAAAAATCAAGCTATTAGTTGAAAAAAGGTCAAGTAGTTGTATAATATTGTCTTACATAACCATTTCTTATCTTCATTTTATGTAGATTGGAGTTCAAGATGAAGTATATATTGGTGCTTTGCTTAGTTATGATGAATTGAGCGCTTGGGCTACAAATAGATGTATACCACTTGTGCGAGAAATTACATTTGAAAATGCAGAGGTATTTTTACTTAGTTAATTTCTTTCTTAAAATAAACTGTTGTTACCCAATAAGTACTTTTTGATACCTACTTCTCAAGTATGTTACCTAGCTTTCAAGTATGTAGTAGTTGGTTTAAATGCTCAGCATGTGCAATCATGTGTTGTGCATATCGTGATATGTATCTTTAGAAATTAAGATTGCTACGTTGAATGTTCTCACAAATAATTGCTATTCATAGCAAATATTACTTTTGTCTTCAATAATTAACTAAGTATACAAAATATTTAAAAAATGTGTAAATGCTGCATAACCGATATATCTTTAAACTACCAATCTGTGCAACATATTGTGTGAAAGTAATTTATAAAATAAATTAATTAATGAAACTAATAAAGATAATTACTTTAAATTTTTATAATATTGTCCATAAAAATATTAATGATAAAAAGTTACCAAAAAAAACATTTTCAAAAATAAAAATTGAGGAATATTTTTTCATGCATGATCGTAAATAGTGGTTTTCAATTTAAAAGAAACAATTAATTAAAAATAATTAACTAACTGTAAATCAAAAATTTATGATGTGCTACATTCAGACTTTAAAAAAGTATGTTTTCTAAAAGATAAATAAAATGAAAAGAACTACTTTAAGTAGTTGTAGTCGGGATTGTGGAATCGGAAGAAAATTGAGACTCAAACTTCAGGGATTGCAAAGCATCCAACTAGAACTGTTACCTCAAAATCAGCCAGACTGCAACTATACAACCATAACGTAGCTGCCACTCAGAGGGAATATTGTCCGCTCCACTTAATCGAATATTGTGGGTTCCAAGAAATATTATTCCATTAAGCAGGGTCTTTTATTAAGCAGGGAAAATTTATTTACCTTTCTAAAATGACAACATTTGTCTTAAAACGTAACAATAACAAAGCAGTAGCTATATAAATGAATTAATTAATGTTATTGGTAAAAAGTTTTTGAAATAAGCTAAGTTAACAACAAAATAGTTTAATAATAATTAATAGAAAAAAACAAGTATGGATGAAAATTAGAATAAGTAACTTACAACTTGAGTTATAAAATCTTTGTTTTAGCACCTTTTTTCAGTACATAATTTTTTGAAAAATTCCATAACAGTGAGTTGCTTCCTCAAGGTGGGGGTTGTGTTGGGAACATATTTCCGACTCTCCCCCCCCCCCCTCTCTGCTGTGTTTTACATCAATTTGTTATTGTCTAAAATGTGTATATTTCTTTCTGTTGGTTGGTTCAATTATCGACTGCCCCATCATTTTTTTTTATTGTAATGGCAAAGATACAAGAAACTATGGAATAGTGGAAACGTTTTGATGTAATATGGATGTTCTTCTCGCCTATTGTCGGCGAAAAATATTACTTTATATTTTTAGCCAAAAATTGTTCTTTCTAAATTTATTGTAAGAAAACTTCAGCAAAAATATTTGCGAATGATGATCAGTATTATTCAATTATCCAGGGAAATTGTTTGACAAAGCGGGGATCTTTAACATTGTGTCTATGGGAAAATATTCAGTTCCAGGAGGTTTTAATAGTATAAGCGGGTATTCGTTTATCCGTTACTTGATTAAGCGGGGCTTACAGTATGACCTACTCAAACTCCTGGAACTGTTAAGCCTCCAACTCCCAATTTCTTTACCCGAAAATCAGCTGGACTCTGGCTCTGCATCCCTGGTTTTAGTGCCGTGGAATTTTATTTCAATTTAATTCTAAACATTTTTACTGAACAGTGAAAGGGAAAGAGTTATTTTATACACTGTAAAAGAATAATTTATACTTTCCTCCATAGGAATTAACCGAAGAAGGTATACCATTTTTGATTCTTTTTCACCATCCAGATGACACTGAAAGCCCTAAAATATATTCTAAAGAAGTCGAAAAGCAACTACTTGATGATCGAAGTAAGTAAAATTATTATTAGGGATACAATTAGGGGTCTGACATGTCATTATTAGGTCTGTGTAAATATATTTTGAGAAGAATGAGCTTTATCATGTATCAATATTTTAATTTTCATAAATTTCATTTCTCTATGAAATTAAAGTATGTCATCAAATTGGTTTTTTTAGCTACATTGAAAATTTTGACAAAAAAGGAAAAAATTCTTTCATACAAAATTTTGTCTCCTTCAATTTCTGAATTATTTATTAATCCAAGAGTCTTTTTTGATTTCAACACCATCCTTGGTGAAGTACTGATGGAAAAATAGAGATCCTTGACGAAAGTCGTGCTCAGAAATGGACGTAACACAAACATTACTCTTACAAAATTAATTAAACTTTTGAAAAGAGGCTTAAAAAACTTTAGTTTTTATGGATCCTAGTGTTGTCAGATTGGGGGAAATTTCCCCATTTTGGGGAAATCTGGTGCTTTCTGGGGAAATTTTGGGGAAATGGGTTTTGAGGAGAATTCTTTGGGGAAAAATTTTTTTCTTGGGGAAAACCTGGGGGGGGGGGGGAACCTTGGGGGGGAAAAAAGAATTTTTTTTCGCATTTTGATTCGCGTCAAGAAGTAGTAGTTACATTGTTTGTATCAAACAGCGTGGTTTAGCTTTGCTCAACTTTATGGATTTCGCATTATGCGGAATATTATGCTATGGAATTCGCGTTCAATGTTCTGCGTGAGTAGCCAGTTGATACGTGAAACGGGTAAAAATAAGTGTGATAAAGAATGCTCTTGGATAAATATATACAAAAATCATAGTTTAAATGTACATACAGAAGCATAGTAGTCAATGCAAGCAGAAAAAAAAATATTTGGCTATTTCTTATCTTTCGGTCAGGCGCTTGTATTTGTGACTAGTGGCACCCGCACGGCTTTGTACGCAGTAGAAAATTAAAAGGTCTTTTGTTTCCCCTGTATATTTAATGCATGATGAACTTCTCTCCAATTGGCTTGCCCACGCTACGGTTCCATGTTATGATAGCTTGGTAATTTACTCGTCCATCTTATGATGATTTTGCTCGGGAAAATATTCTTAAAATTTGAATAGAAAAAGAACAAAATCTATTTTTCCTAAAATTGCTTCGAGGTGCATACTAGGGTGGGTCGATTTTGACTTTTTTTTTGAAATCGAAAACGCCTGTGGTGGGAAAAGTTGTGTATTGGCATCAAATGCTCGCATAAAAATTTTTTTGGAAATCAAAATATATTTAGATCCCCTGCCAGCCCTTTAAAGTTTGGTCAAATATGTAAAAATTGATATTTTTAATTTTTTTTTAAAAATCTTATGTATAATATTTTTAATTGCCTGTGGTGGGAAAAGTTGTGTATTGACATCTAATGTTCATTAAAAAAAAATTTGGTAATTAAAATACATTTATACCTTTTGCCAGGTCCCTGAAGTTTTGATAAATATGTAAAAATTAACTTTTTTTAAAACTTTTTTTTCATTTCTTATGTATTTTTTTTAATCACCTGTGGTGTAAATAGTAAATAGTAAGACCCTTTGTTTGTGAACAAAATAATTATCATATCATATTACATATACCACCCCTACCGGGATCTGAAATTGCTCGTTTGCCTCCGAATGTTTATTTTTCTTCTTCTCTGTGATATAATGAAACCATATAAATCACCCACCCCCCAGTCTGACAAATCGGCCTGTTCTTGGCACTTAGCCAAGCATATATGAACCAAATAGAAATCGTAACGAAAAACTCAGAACAGAAGAATTGGTACAGCGAATGAAGTGTTATCAAGCATATTAGACTATTTAAAAACAACCTAAGTATCTACTGTGGATTTAATTGCAGTAGGATCAGATGGAACAGCAGTCAATACTGGTGTGAAAGATGGTGTAATAAGATTGTTTGAGCTGCATTTAAAAAGACCATTGCAGTGGCTCATATGTCAATTGCATGCCAATGAGCTACCTTTACCCTATCCGTTACGGCATCTTGATGGAAGCACTACAGGTCCTTTTACATATAATGGTCCTATAGGGAAACTTCTTGGCACATGTGAGCAGTACCAATTGTCAACTTTAAAAAAATCGCTTTTCATTTGTCAACAGTTGATACAGACGGACTTGCACTGACCAAAAATACTTGTATGAAATATGTCGAGCAATATGTTCAGGAAATTGTTCAACATCACAGTCCACCAAATCACCAGGAAAGCTTTCTCATGCTAGGTGGCTTACAACAGCAAACAGAGTACTTCGTTTGTATGTCGGTACAAAGAATCAGAAATAGGACTATTGTAGAATACATTATAAAAGTATATGCAAAAGTTTGGTTTTTGATTAAAACTGAGCTTTCATGCATAGCCGGTGCACAACATCTTTGGTAAGTTATCCACTACTCAAGATATCTTAGTGATGAACTGAAATCAATAGTTGACCCTGTTATATAAAGAAATGGTTTCTTTTTTTTTGGTCATCCAGAAAACCTGCTGATAGCCATGATGAACGGCACGCAATCCTCAGTAAGGAAATTAGGCTACAGAACAATCCTGAAGGCTTACTAATGAAATTGTTCGTGATTTTGTCTTTTCACCTCTAAATTTTCGAGCAAAAGACTATACAGAATTGATAAATCGGCAAAATTGTGTCCTTACAGACCCTCCACTCACCAAACAATGCGGAACTTGAGAAAGTAGCTAAAACGGGTGCCGTTATTGAAAGTGAGTTGTGGAATTTACCATGAAAGAGCAGTTAGGTTGGTAACAGAAGCATCTTTATCTGTTTGTGAAGCAACACGCCATGATGGCTTTATACGTACAACATTGGCTTCCCGAAAATTAATGCCAAAATTTAAGAACAAAGCAATGTATAAGGTGTAAAACTTATTTATTACAAAAAACTCCGAGGTGAATTCTTGGCCATTTTCCGCTAATACTTCGGGAAAATGAGCGAAGAGCTGCTGTAAAACTGCGACGACGGATTTCTGGTACTTTAATCGTTTATACTTATGTTTTAAGCCTAAAGAATTTTATAGTGTTATTATAGAAGAATAAAGTATAAAAAATGCTTAAATTTTTTTAAAAAAGTGTCGGATAAAATTTTTGCTTTAAAACGTCAAGATTTTAAAAATTATGAAAATATTCCAAATTTTACCGGTTGAGCGGAGCTTGAATATTATTATTATTATTATTACTTATGAGTAAAGTATCTTACTAGGCAATCATTTTCACTACGGGTGATTAAAAAAATCAAACATGAGAAATTTAAGAAATAACAAATAAATGTCAATTTTTCCATATTTGGTGAAATTTCAAAGGACTGGTGAGGAATATAAATATATTTTGATTACCAAAAGAAAATTTATATGAGCATTAGATGTCAATACACAATTTTTCCCACCACAGGCGATTAAAAATATTATACATAAGATTTTTTTTAAAAAAATTTAAAAATGTCAATTCTAAATATTTGGCCAAACTTTAAGGGGCTGGCGGGGGATCTAAATATATTTTGATTTCCAAAAAAATTTTTATGCGAGCATTTGATGCCAATACACAACTTTTCCCACCACAGGCGTTTTCGATTTAAAAAAAAAGTCAAAATCGACCCACCCTAGTGCACACCTTCATGCTACAAACTAACTTTGCAAAATTTCATAAAAATCAGCCGAACGGTCTAGGCGCTATGCGCGTCAGAAAGATCCTGACAGACAGAGAGATATCCAGAGAGGATTTAGCTTCATTATTAGTAAAGATAAAGAGAGATAAAGATAAAGACAAAAAAAAAAAGTGAAAATGGGAAGAAAAAAAGTTGGGGAATTTTATAAGAAAATTCGGCTATTTGGGGGAAAAAAAAATTTTCAAGAGACAAAAATATTGAGGAAATCGATTCGTTTTATGAAAATATTAGTGGAAATTTTTTTTTTGAATTTGGGGAATTTTGATAGAAAACATCGCCTTTTGGGGAAAAGTTGGAAGGGAATTGGGGAAATCTGGATTTGACCATCTGGCAACACTTCCTCCCCCCCCCCCCAATACCTCTATATAATGATTAAAGGTTTTCTGTTTTTTTTTTAAACAGAACTCCATTTGCTTCCATCTTGTTTGCTGAAAATGACAATGACAAGGGCTTCATTCATTACTCATTTACATAAAAAGTTATAACTGACTGTTATAACTCCTTTTCTCTATTACGATTGGGATTAATTTTTTGAATGAACGAAAAAGTTTTTAAGATTAATCCGTTTCATTATTGAAAGATTTTGTTTTAAATTTCACTACCGGGGGGGGGGGGGGGAGAACCTTGCGTGCAAAAGAAAGTCTAGGTTTACACTACTGCAGTAAACACAATGTCCATGCATTTTTACAATTCTTTATTAAATTTTGTTTGATTGTACGTTTTTCCCTATTGAGTTTTTATGTTGTGCCCATTGAGTTTTTTTGTTCTTTGAATTAGGTGGAACAATTTCAATCAAACCATAGCCTTTTTAATTCACAGTTGTTTTAGTCTTTAAATCATAATTTAAAAGTTGCATGCCTCAGCATAATTTTCTAACATTATAAAATTTATAGAATTTTTGTTATAGTTTTTGTGTGTGAAATGCTCCCATATCTGCGGGAAAGAGGCCATAAAATAAAATCCCCCTTTTTTTAACCTGTTGAGAGAGTGGGAACCATGTTCTTTTTTTAACTTCATTCCCTTAGTACAGCTTTCTTAACACAATTCCTACCTTTGGATGAAGTGTATTGTTCCAGTTTCTGACTGCCAATGTCAGTATATATATTTTTTCTCTCATCCTGTGTTTTACGTTGCTGCGGACCTCTATTTTTTACTGAAGAAGAGGCTTATTTTGGTATCCTAGAAATGAGCATTTCAAATTTCACATCTTTGTTTACATTTCATGTTAATTCATTTAATTTGCATCAAGTCATTTTGCTCCTCTTACTTCAATGTAAAGTATTTATCAGATTTTACTATTAATTATGCAAATTTTGTAGAATATTATTCGTATTTAGCTTATTTTGTATTTTGTTTCCCATAGCACTAGTGAATTTTTTGATTGCTGATGGTGTGAAATTTGCTCATCCCTTGCATCATTTAGGAAAGAGTCATAAAGATTTACCACTTATTGCAATCGATAGTTTTCGCCACATGTATCTATTTTCTAGCTTCAATGATATTCAGTAAGTTGTGGATGAACCTTTCATATTGCTCTTTTAATTTAATGCATAAGTTTTATTTATTTTAAACCTTTTTTCGTTAAAATTTCAGTATTCTGGTTTGTTTTTTTTTAAATATTTGATAGTACTTTTGACGTTTTGCGAGCGTGTGCTTTAGTTTTGCTTGAATACATTATTTTAATTATTTTTTCAGTGTTCCTGGAAAACTAAAGGAGTTTGTTTTAGATTTGTTTTCTGGAAAGTTGCATCGAGAATTCCATTATGGACCTGATCCTGTAACTAGTGATGTAAGCATGCCATAAGTTTCAGCTTTTGTTCATTCAAAAAGAGTGTTAGCAAAAAATAAGACAGACACATACAAAATGAAATAGCAAAATGCTTATAGCATGACATAGATGAGTCATTTTCGAAGTATTCATACATATACTGCCCCACACAGAAAAAGATTATTTTACTCTTAATGTGTTCTTTTTAACTGACTGCTAATATTACATTTCTTTAGGGTACAGGATACACTGCACAACAAATATGGAAAAAAAAAAGTCTACTTGCATATATTTTCTTTAAAGATTTAACTCTTTTGTATCTAGTAAATGTACTAAGTAGTAGATGAAAAAAATAGCTGTACCTCTTCTACATTTCATATTTTGTCAATATTTTTTCGCTCCTTCTATTACTATAGAAGGATAAAAAGTGAGACATTTCATGTGGATACTACTTATTATTTGTAGCCTTTATTATTCCTGAGAGTATTTTTTTTTTTTTTAAATAAAAATATTTAAAAAGCACTTTGTACCTCATATTACATCAAGTCTGTTGCCAAGATGCAAGATCAAGAAAAAAAAGGTTTATGATTTTTGCAAGATCTGAATACATTTTCATTAAAAACACTCCTACTAGTAAAATATTCACTTGTAGTTATTTCCTTTTCAGTTAAAATAATAACAGTGTAGTAGTATAAACAATTTGTTTTAAAGTATTTTAACTCATTGTCGAATCCATTGCCTAGTTTTTTGTGTTAAGAATGTCAATTAATTGCTTTATTTTGATTAAATATAGTTTTTTCATTAATCCTTTAAAAACATTTTGATTTATTTCTTTTTGTTATTAATTATCATGTAGGGTTTGGAAAGCTATTTTGCAGTTACTGTCAAATCCATTACCATGTTACTGGCAACAGATTTGGCAGTTCTTCCTAATGTTGTTGGATAAGTTATTTTTATTCAAGTTCAAACATTCACCCAGTCATGCCAGTGTGATGAGTGATTTCTATTGAGAAAGCAAATAGCAATTGTTTCTCTCCATTATTACTGACTCAGGCAATGCTGAGTATTTTCACTAGTTAATTATATGTTTAAATTAAATGAAATCTGCCAACAGTGTTTATGGTATGCATTCATGGAAGTGCCTTGAAAAATATTTTCTGACTTTTGAAAAATTGTTGAATTTCCATTTTAAAAGTTCTTGTAACTGATAAAAAATTTAAAAAAAAGAAAAATTAATTTGAATTTTGACATCTTGAATTCAAATTATGTTTTTCACAATCACGAGTGTGTGTATGTAGGCGTGTGTGTTGGTGGTATGTGTGTTTGTGTGTAGGGGTTATGTGTATGTGTGTGTAAGCATGTGTGTTTGTGTCTGTGTGCAGGCATGAATGTGTGGGTAGTTGTGTGTATGTGTTTGTGTATATGTGTGTAGGTGTGTGTGTGTTTGTGTGCATGCAGGGGGTATGTGTATGAAGGCATATGTGTTTGTGTCTGTGTACAGGCATGAATGTGTGGGTAGTTGTGTGTCTGTGTGTGTGTGCGTGCGTGTGTGTGTGTAGTTGTGTATGTGTGTGTGTATAGGATATGGATGCAACCTGGAGACAGCTTTCGCTAGAGGAGCAGCATCGTGAGGACCCGGTCGACGGTGATGCTGCAGAGAGTGGCGGTGGGAAAATAAAATCAAGGGACATCAAAATAGTCAAGTGAGAACAATAGGCAATCGTGATTGCTCAAAAACTTAAATGGTTTTCTGAGTAACTAGTTCAATAAATGCTTTTGTAAATTTTACTTGCTTTTGTAAATATGAGAAAGCAAATAGCTATTGTTTCTCTCAATAATTACTGACCCAAGCAATGCTAGGTATTTTCTCTAACTATGGACATGTTTAAATTAAATGCAATTTGTCTATAGTGTTAATGGTTCAAATTTAGGGTTGTGCCTTGAAAACCTTTTTCTGACTGAAGGGTGTATTGCAAAAGTGCTTGCGATTGAAGCAAAATGTTGAGAAGTTTAAACTTTTCTTAGCAATTAATTTATTAAATATTTTTGGAAATTTTACTTGCTTTTTAAAAATAGAAAAGATTTTTCCTTTTATTTTTGCATTTAAAATAATTCCTTTTTACACTCTTTTAAAACTTTGAAGTAAATAAAATGATCTAGACACTCATTGAGCAATTTTGTTTATTATTTTTCCAGAATGTTATATCAACAAACCCTCCTGAGTCATCATTTAGGAAACTTGCACCATCTAGGAACAGATACACACTGTTAAGAGATGAATTGTGATATTTTAATTTTTTGTCAAGTAAGTACTTTAATCTTCAAACTAGTAATTACATGATTTTATTTATTAACCAAATGTGCTAAATAATTTCTTTGATTCATAATTCATCAAATAAGATACTGCTGTTAGTGTATTTTTTCATGTTTAATTATAAATTAAACTATGAATGAATTTCTTCTTCATTATTTGTTCAAAATAAATTATTGCATAATTTCTTAGGAAAAAAATTAACTATTATGTTTTTTTTCCATTATTTTTATTAAATTTGAATTTTTAAGTTTTGGTTTTTCTGCTAATGTCTAAAATCTAGGAATGCAAAGTAAAGGATTTCATCTTTCAGTGAATTTTTGTATTTTACTTTAATTCATGCTGTGATTTCAGTTGTCACTTTAAAGTTTGTACATTGTACTGGTATTTGTTTTTAAATGTTTTACACATATCATAGTATGCTGCAAGTAAAAAACTATTTAAAATACTTATGATATTCATAGACCCCCTAACTCTTTTTTTTTTTTTGACCAAGGATATTCATTTTTTTGACCAATGATCTCAGTGCGATTTTAGTGCACTAATTATAGTGTACACAGGTTTTCCATAGTTAAACTCTAACATTATTTTCCCAAAAAAATTTTTACAATTTTTTTTGAAAATAAAAATGCTATGCTTTCTTATCAGCTCAAGTTATTAAGGTTTTTTCTCACTTGTTCATCAACAGTTTTGTGTCTCTCGCTCTCAAAAAATATAAAGGAATGCATGTATGCTATACATATGCGTGTTAGTATATACTTATACACTGATATTTTTAATGCTCCTACAAGAGTATTTCATGCATTGAAAATCAGAAATTTGGCTCAGAAATTTATTTAAGCTTATTTTTGCCCTATTGTGTTACAACTAAAACTTAAGTACTGTGGAAAATGTCAGAGAAAGAAAGCATCAAAGATTTTAAAATATTATTTTTGACTTTCTCTTTTATTTTAAAGTCAGACACTCTTGAGTGTTGAAAGTCAAAAAAGTACATTCTGTTCTTGCCCTGCCATCTCATATTTCATCCCTAAAAGAGTTGTTTTTTTAGGGGGATTTGATCTTATGATGGTCTTTAATGATTTCCTGTACTTTATTCCCCCAAAATAAATTTTGCCCCTTTAAAAAATCTTGAGTATTTTTAATGCTTTGAAAAAAAAAGCAATTTCTCTCTGTATCTCTGTGTGTGCATGTATATTGAAAGACATATGTTTAGGTGTATGTTTGTTTCATTTTAAAGTTACATATAAATGCTGGGTTGCCAACTGCTCCGCATCTTTACAGAGTTGATTCACAAAAATAGCAAAACTCTCCAGCTCCGCAAAAAAGTAATTTTGCTCCACATTTTCCGGCCAAGCATTTTCAAATATGACAGCATTTAAAGCTGTTTTTCATTTTCATGCTAGTGCTTAAAATAACTATCAAAGCACAAAAACAATTTTAGATGAGTGGTTCTCATTTTTTTTATTGAGTTTTATGCAAAATACCTAGGTGTTCTGCAAAATTTCAAAATGCTCCTCAAAATCACCATAGATACTCCTCAAATTGTTTTTCCAAGGTTGGCAACCCTGAAAATATAATAATGTACTGTAATTTTTAACGAGAAAAGTATCAATTTCCATCACTATTCTGCAACTTATTTCTTTTGTTTTCTTTTTGACTCTTTTAAAAAAGAAAAAAGCCCATCAAAGATATGCACAAAAAACCTTATTGTATGAAAATAAAAACTGCAGTATAGTTTGGTTTCATTCATTAAACGTTTTTTTTTTAATGGATTTGATCCTATTACAGTCTTTACTGTTTTCCTGTGTCTCACTCCTCCAAACAAATTACACCCCTTTGAAAAATCTTGAGTATTTTCATACCTTGAAAAAAAAAAAAAAAAAAAAAAAACTCTCCAGAAAACCAAAAAATAAAAAACTGCAATGTATTTGGTTTCATCTTAAGTTTTGTTTAACAAATTAAATTAAACTTGTTTTGAAGTTAAGAAATGTATCAATTTTTTTAGTTATTTCATCGAAAGACAAAATCTTCCTTGTAACTTGTAACTAGCTTTTGAATCCTTGTATTGTAAAATGTTTCATCTTTCTTTCTTTTTTAGATAAGTGCTTGTCTTTCATTTTGCACTTCTCACTTAAACATGAACACATCAAGATCAACTATATGTGAGTGCTGGTTGTTCACTACTATATATTTGGGAGATACAGGAAGGTTGCCACAGGCTACTTAAATGCAAATTTTTGCTCCCCCTTTTTGGTTTTAGGCGGCTTAGGAGACTTTCTCAAGAGAAAAGCAAATTTTCTTTCAAAACAAAAGTTTTCAAAATTTAGCCTCTTGTTTGATGAGTTTTAATATTAATAAAGGAAATGCTTCCTAGAAAAGTCAAAATTTTTTAAATATTGATTTATAAAAAAAAATTGTTTAGTAAAATTAATTGTACAGGTGCTTTTTTGAGCTACACTTGATATTTTGTAAAATTCTAAGAAGAAACAATTCTGAAGAAAGTTTAGTTTGTCTATTAAAAAACATAATAATTATAAGGCATTCTATTTCAGTGCCATTGTTACAGTGTGTTGAAAGATAAAATTTTGTCGAATATTACAAATGTAGTTAAAAGCCTTTTAACATTGAATTTGATTAATGATTAGTTGAATTCTTCCTAAAATTAGAAATGAATTAAAACTAAACTAAATAGAAATTATGAAGGAAATTTGTTCGCCAAGTTTGGTTCGCGATTTAGCAAATATAAGCTATAACTGAAAGATAACTATTATTTTCAAAATTAAACACAATTACCGACAAAATTGCAGGCTGAATTATCATTTAATATATTTAATCTTACTTTAAAACAATAAAATTTATTTGTTTAAAAAAAACTTGATATTACGTATTTCTTGTTCCAAAAAGAAGTTTTTCCTATTTATTCATGAATTTGTATTCCAAAACTATCAAAACAAACAAACTGTAAAATGTCGACTCTGGTTGATAAGTCAGGTGGACACTGTAGTTCAGCGTCTCTTGCAACCAATATGGGCGATGTAGTATGCAGTTTTCCAGTTGCATTGATTAACAGAGACATTTCATAAATTAGCACAGCCAGTAAAAAACTTAAGTGTTAATTAGTACGACCATATGGTTCAGGTAATGATAGAAAGTAGTTTATTCATCTAATAAAAATAAATTCCTTAAATTTTTTCATTATGTCATTTATCTAATCATGTTAGTGCTACTTTTTAAGTTTCTCTGGTTCCTTTTTTTTCGCACTTGTTTATTGCATTTTTCCTGTGGCAACCCTGGAGACATTGCTTTAAGCAAGAAATCAACAAAGTATTTGGGATATTTTGCATCTAGTATTATGCAGTGCCTCGTTCTGATGGAATGACTTTTGTTTTTATTATTTTGGTTGCACGTTTGTGGGTGATTTGCTGGCTTTAACTTTTTACTCACAATGGTTCAACTTGTTTTCTTCAAACAGTTTTTGTAAGACAACTTCTTTTATTTGATATGAGACTTTTATATTTGTATACATGTATGGTATCTCACAAACAGTTCTTTTTTTCACTCGGATGAGAATTGTCTGCCATTCAGTTAATTATAACTTTGAAATTATCTAAGACAGTGGTGGCCAAACTACAGCCCATGAAGCCGACCCGAGTGGCCAGTTGTTCTGTTTAATGTTACAAACTAAAAACCATGAGAAATATTCAGAAATATGTTTCTGAATATTTGTATTGAAACAAATGCAAACTTTACAGTAACAAAATGAGTATAAAGTAATGATAACAATTGTTTGTTAGTAATTTTCATTTTTTCACATGTTTTCCTGTGTTATTTAGAAAAAATTTAAATACTGTTTGTTTTCCTTAGCCGAAACCTGACGCGAATTAGTGCATGCGTTAGGTTTGCTCTGATATTTATTGTCAAAATTGGGGTGGAAACCTGTAGGAAATAGAATGCAAACTAATGTGCTCAGCAGTTCCTGTAAAATAGCGTCGAAAAAGACAGCAAATGCGAGTGGAAAATGCCCCCTTTTTCAAAATGGAATCAATCCCAAGTGCTAGTTTTGGCTTTTAAGAATGGACAGTAGTTTTAAATTTTATGTGTTCTGGTCTGCCAGAATCATCTTAATATAAGGTGAAAGAAAAGGTTGAGTGCCACTGTTCTAAAGTTACTCTCCCCACATTTCTTCTAAAGAAGCGTTATATATGTATGTCTAACGACATGCCATCTAATCAATAATTTCTATTAAATAAAAATAACTGGACTGTCCAAGCCCTTTTCCGAAAGTGCCATGGTATCTAATTGTACATTTTTAAGAAGCTAACTTTTTTGGAATAGGGAAATTTGTGTTGGTAGTTCTTAAATTCT
Source organism: Uloborus diversus (assembly GCF_026930045.1). Taxonomy (NCBI): domain Eukaryota; kingdom Metazoa; phylum Arthropoda; class Arachnida; order Araneae; family Uloboridae; genus Uloborus; species Uloborus diversus. The sequence goes on along the minus strand of NC_072732.1, from coordinate 174,472,732 downwards.
ATTATTTTGATTGACTGTTCTCACCCCTCTATACTGGACTTTTTATGTAGTCTCATATGATGTGTATAAAATCATTAAAATAATGATTAATGAAATGTATTTATTGTCCGAGTATTAGCAAATCACAAATTCAAATTCATCTTCTGCCTTCGCTTTTTTATATTAATATAAGAACATTTTTAATGTAAATATATTGACATGCAGGAAATGTTGTAATTACTTTATATTTTTTGTTAGGAAATGTACATATTAAAGAAAAACATATGGATAGTTTTATAGATATACATGTGTTACAATAAAATTTTCATCCAGTGTTTAGGGCAAAAATTGGTTGTCTGTATATAAAATTTGTACATAACTTCTAAGCTTTGTGACTACATTTCATAATGTAGCTACTTTCTGCTGTATATATGTTATCAAAGGGGCTTTTAAATAAAAAAATAAATTAAATTTGGTACAAAAGGCTCCCTGTTCTTAAATGTTTTTACCATTTTAACTCTCAAGATTTTTAAAAGCAAATTTTCAACACTGAAATAGGACTACTTTAAAAATTGATTAAAAAACATATCAACTCTATCCCCTAGAGTTAAAATCTAACTTATATTTATTATATTCTTAGTTTCATGTGCTTATTTTCATCTCTTAATTTCTTTTCCTTTACTTTCTTTTGCATTTGTTACTTTCACGGTCATTGGAACTTTTGTCCCCCCCCCCCTTTAAAAACATCTTTCCATTTCACAAAGGGCAATTGTAATAAAAATTGTAATAAAATTAAGTTTGTTTCACAAGTTCTGTGGAAATCATGTAACTTTATTCAAGCATAATAAATTAATTCAAGAAATTTGTAGTTGCTGTCTTTAATTTATACTTGTGAGTTATTGACGCATTGTATTTTACATTTTAGTGTAAATGACATTTTATTCATGCCATTATGCAAATTACCTATAAGTTTGCTGATAATTTTTGAACTATTAAACATGCTTGTGTACTTTTTTATACATAAAGAAGGACAAGAAATGAATTCGACACATTAGATATATCATAATTTTAATGCTAATATGCAAATATTATGGCCAAACTTCAAAATAAATATGAATACACTATTCTATCTCATATATTTACGAATTTTTAAAGTGGTTACCTTTAATACAGAGCTTTAAGCATGTCAGAAAATTTTCGGCTATGCGCCACAACTTGCTGATATTTTATCAGATTCCTCGCATAAGGATTTCTTTAGGGATGCCAAAGTTTTATGAGGTTTAGCACTCAGCCTTGTCTCCAAGACTTTCTTGCATTGTTAAATAGCGTCAACGACCCCAATCTGTAATGGATTGGAAAGGGATATGTGATATTGGGAAAACACCACTTGTTGTTGATCGAAGAAGGAAGATTAATCAAGAAACAAATCGCAAACTCATTTTGGAAGATAATGTCTTATCTTGGTTGCAAAAGTTCTTTGGAAACAGAAGATTGATATTTCAACTAGATTCCGCACCTGCACACAGAGCTAAAGATACTCAAGATTGATGCAGGACAGTTTCCGAACTTCATTGGAGCTCAAGAATGGCCACCAGTATTCCCCAAATAAGAACCTCATGGGCAGAGCCTGATTATTGCAGGGGCACTTGGTGCACAGGCCCCTCCTCTTAGATTTCAGGGGGCCCAAAATCCCCCTAATTTATCATAGTAATTAAAAATAAATGATAATTTCACTCAGAATCTAGAGTACAATGATATCATTGATATTTTTGCAAATGCCAAGGCAAGGAAAAAAATCTTATTTGTTAATGAAATTTCCCCTTAAAAATTTGATGTCTTTTGCATCCCAGTTTAGTCTATATCTACTATTAAAAGTTATATCATAGATAATTTTTGTGTTTACGGTTACTGACAAATTTTAACTACATCTTATATAATTACAATGTATTATCTCTTCTACTTTTTAAATGTACCTTTATACTATATTGTGATATGAGGTACCACCAAATTTAGCACAGCTGTGTTAATACGCAAGTATCGAAATATTTTATTGCTTCTTTGATAGCATAAGGGGGAATATATTTGGGGGGGGGCACATAATAAATTTTGTGTCTTCAAATATTTTGGACCTCTCCGGGGGGGGGGGGCTGAAATAGAAATGTGCCCCGTGTCCAATATAAGAATGATCGGGCTCTGCTCATGGGTTATTCTGTTTGGTCTATCTTGAAGACAAGGGTGTGTGATAAACCTCTTAAAACTTTCGCGTCCATAAAGAAATCCTTAAGCAATTAGTGGGATAAAATATCAGTGAGCTGTGGCCAATAGTTGAGAATTTTGTTACGCGTTTAAAGGTTTGTTTTAAGGCTAAAAGTTGCCACTTTGAAAATTTGTACATATATTAGCCGAAATAATGTATGCATACTTTTTTTGCAGTTTATTCGTAATATTTTCGTTACTATTAAAACTATAATGTGTCAAGTCTGTCCGAGTTATTTCTTGTCACCCTGTATTTTAAACTTCTGTTTATTAAATTTACATTACATTAAAATTGAAAACTTAGTGTGATGCATACTTGTGCTGGACCAGTATCTAGTTGCGGATCTAGCCGATAATTTTGGGAGGGGCCATTCGAAATTTTTTAACAAACTTGCTTGGGATGTTTGCCCTTAGTCGCCTCTCAAGCAGTGCCGAATGTTAGATTTTACCGAAAAAAACATCCGTTTTAGCCGTTTAAGTTTTATACCAAGTTTTTATTTCAAAATAAAAAACAAACAGGCTGAATTAAGAAAATTTAAGATAAGTTTATTACCGTGAAACTTTGTGTAATTTATTGCTTTGAGAAAAAAAAAAGATATCAAAAGTTACATATCTAAAAACTCTATTTTTGGCTGTCCATTTACGTCAGAGGAAGGAGAGTTGGGGGAGATCTACAACGTGAATTTTTCGAAAAGAAAGTCTTTTTGATGGCAGAAAATGAAAGTCATGGGTATTTGAAAAGCAATCTAAATTGAAGTAAAAAAGTCGCCATGTTTTTCACTTTTGGGTAATTTTAAGAAAACAGTGGGTTGGAGAGAGTACCCTCCCATTTTTCTTTTCAAAAAACTAGTCAGTTTTAGTCTATACAAATGCCGGCGGCTCTCCGTCTGAAATTTTAAAAACGCCATCTTACTCTAAGTTTACTAAGATGGAGAGAAGGAAAGGAACCTTTTCTTTTCGAAACCAAACTTAATTTTAGACTATTTTTAAAAGGAAGGTTTAATGGCTTACCCGTGAAAATTTCTAAAGCAAAATTCAAATCTATCTTTGGTAACATTGAAGAAATTGGACATGTTCAGACACTCTTCTATTGGTAGAGAGACTGATGTATGCAAAACGTTTGATATTGCTCAGCGATTGTGGTTACCCGTCGAAGAGAAGGTGGTTATACAAGCTATCATACACTGTGAAACATCGTGTCTTTTTTCACCGCAAGGGCCTACTAAGGGTGGGCCCACTGCTTTTCGAGGGCCTCAAACAGAGAATTTAACATCAATGCCCAGCATTATCAAGCCACTTTACAGGACTTTAGACGAGCCATTTAGTCGAAACTGCCAATCATGATATCCAATGGCGCCCACACACGACTATTGCGGTGAAGACGGCATTGCAGCAGTTTCTGCGGGAAACACTGGGACACCGTTCGACCTTTCACTCAGTGCTCCCCCCCCCCCCCCCCCCCCCGCCGAAACGAGTGTTCGAAAAAAATCGCACAGAAGGAGAAAAAAATCGCAAAACATTTTTTCCTGAATTTTTTTGAATTGAGTTTTAGATCTAATTTTAAGCATTTTCGTAGGATAATCCCTGTTCCCGTTCCCCATTACATCATCTAAGATCATTGGAAATTGTTTTTCAAGAAATTGCTCAGGAGGCTCTAAACACAATCATTTTCCATAACATTTCCAAAAAGTCTACAATCGTGCTTTGGAGGTTTTAGCTTCGAAAAATTTCCAAGGGGAGAACCCATGAAACTCTTCTTCCCCTAACATCACCAAGAATGTCTAGAATTGCATTTTTAGAGCTAGTTTGCGGAAAAAATTTCAGAGGAGAACCCCGAACATCGTTGGAGATTTTCTTAAATGGCGTTTTTGGAACTTCTATTTCGAAAAATTACTGGAAAGAATCCCTGGACGCATTCTTTTCCTAAACGTTATCAAAAATGGCCAACTACGGAGTTTTAAAGACTTCAAATTTTGGAACATTTTTGAGCGTGAGAGGAGTTTCCTCCCTCCTACTAATCTGTAAGATTGTCTATTGCGTTTTTAGAGCTATAATTTCGGGAAAACTCCAAGGAAGAACCTTCGGTTCCCCCTTTTCTTTGAATGCATTATTTCATATTGCCAATTCTGCCGTTCTAAGCGCGAAAGTCGTATCTGCACTTTTTATAAAAATTGAGTTACGGTACATCAGGTGATTCTTTCCCACATACTTCACCGAAATACGTTTTACGGTCATCTCTGAATGGGATATAATTTTTTTTTTAATCTGAAAATGTTGCAACTGAATCTAATACATGGAAGCGCAAAACTTTAAACGACAATTTCTCATTTTGAACTCGGATGCATATTCGATTTTTGCGTTTAGCACGGCAGAATTCCTGTCTTTCTTTATGTGTAGAATTGTAGATATAGAACGATGGATAGATAATTCGGACTAAGATGTTTTCTGGTTATGAAGGCATTATTTAAAAAAAAAAAAAAGGGTTTTATTATATTTTGGAAAATTGCAGATAAGTATGAAATGCAAAATTCAAACTAGCTCTGATAGAATTAAAATAGACCAACTAATAATATTTAAATAGACCCAAAAATAATACAAGCACTACACTCACAAGTTCCAACTGCCCGAAAAAATGCGGGAAATAAAGAATTTTTGATGGGCAAGTTTTCCATATTGTTGAGTGTGTAAAAGTTTGAGCGCATTTAAAAGCATCTTATGTAATAAGGTGACAAAAACTTAAAAAGAAAAATGTTTCCGTAATTATTTCAAAGTACAAGCAAAAATTAACAAAATCCCTATCGCAAAAATGGCCCTTTATGATAATCGCAGTTACAGCGAACTATTCTCATGTACGATGAAAAATTACCATGTGTATACCCAATCCAAAATTTGTTCAAAACATTTTATTTTCATGCTCTTCAAAATATTTATTTGCAACTGTTCTTTTGATTTAAAAAGAAATATTTAAAATCATGCTTGCTTTTTGAAATTTCTGAAAAACAGAAGTCCGGATTATCCATTGTGTACTCCTCTCTCTCTATATATATATATATTATACACGTACGTGAAAAGAGGGCTTCAAATTCACTCCCTCTCTCGCCCCGTTTTTTACTTCGCAATTACCTAAGATATAACCCCCACCCCTGAAATCATCGGCCAATTACGCCACTGCTTTTACTATGCGACTTTCATGTTTCTGGACCTTTAAAGTAAGTTATTCTCGGACATTGATTCACAGCGGAAAACAAAGCGTGTGACTGCTTCCAGGCCTGGATCTGGTAGCACCCTACTAGCTTCTACAAAGATGGAATCGAAGACTATTGTCGCAGTGGGATAAATGTGCCAACAATTTTGGCGACTATTTATGAGCTAATAACATTATTACCGTTACTTTACACTAGTGACCGGGTTTCATTTGATTGTTCTTCTAGTTTTACTTGGCCGTTGAAAGGTGTTCTTTCCTGTTTGATTTCCCCCTGGCATCCACAGACGGGTGCTCCTCCTGGGATGTTGCGCCCATATCACCTGACCGGGAATCTATTTCATTTATAGCCATCCTTCTCCACTTTACACAGTCCAGAGTCCTGCGTACAGCATCTGGCATCCAGTTCCCAGCATTAGTTTGAATTTTGGTGTCTTGAATTCAAATTATGTTTTTCACAATTAATTAAATTTTTAATTTAAAATTGAGGAGGTATTTGTAGAAACAAGGAAACCAACGAGTAGGTCCCTGTCGTAACTTATGACATGATTTGAATTCAAGCTGCCGAAAGCCAAATTAATGCAGGGGCTGGATGCTAGATGGTTATCTTTTCTTTTCATTTCCTATTTTTTTTTAAGTAAGGTAATACTTTTAACATGGACTAACATGACAGAGACCTCTGAGGATCAGTCAAATTTTTCTGCTGCCCAGTTACCGATCCTCCGGGTCACCAGTAGAGAATTGTTGATCTACATAATAAAATTAATACAGTAGGCCCTCGTTTTACGCGGGGGTTATGTTCCATGGAAATGCCGCGTAAATTGAGACCTAATACTAGTGTTAAAATAGGGGTTTAGTTCCGTAGATAACAAAATACTTCATATTCTAGTGATGACTAATTGAATAATAAGTTTAATGTGTACTTATATCGACTTTTATGCACAACATGCATAAGGGAAACATAAATTGATTTCGTGTCCTGTAAATAAAGATGAGCTGGCTATGGTAGTCTTTTGGCAGTCATTAAAAGTTTTTCTCTGTAATTCTTTGCAGATTATTAACGCATCCATGATAGAATCTTCCTTCAGTAAGAAATCAGAAACATCGTTTCTGTTGTGTAGGAATGGCTCAAAATTTTCAATGTGAACGTTTTTGGTTGTGTGTCACCGACGTCGGTATCCTCGTTGGTTTTGGCCTCCTTTGTAACTCCTAAAAGCTCTTCTTCCAATGAGTTCTTAACTGTGTGAGTTTAATGACTTTACTTCTGGAAAGAGCTCTGGGACCAATCGCATAAAATGTCTCCAGTGGTCCGAGCTCGATTATTAGCAAGCCAAAATGCAGTTGATGACGCGTAATTTGCAATCCTTACAAGGAAACATCACGAGTTCAGTAATCATGAAAAAAGTTAAAAATGGTCGCATTCGAAAGAGTATCTTTAGAAAAAAATTTGACCCAAATATTGTGTGCCCTCGTCCTTTTGTTTTTGAGATATGGGGGGTCAAAGTCTGTCGAAATCTTACGAAAATTCGCCAAATTTAAAGACTTGGCAAGAAATGGAAAATACCACGTGATTTCATCGCCTGCGTCTAGCAAGACTCTCATTTCCATTTCTGGTCATCTGCAAAGCGCGTAAATGATGTTTCGAATTAACTCTTTACTTATGTGGGTAAAATTAAAAAGTAACTATGAAGCCTGTGAAATGGAAACTAGAGAGTTTTATCCAGAGGAGCTACAACTTTATAACGAAATTGAACGTAGGATTTAACTTTGTAATCGTGATAATAATGCATTTCAGAATTAAGGTGCATTTCAAGTGTGTTTTACTTAACTAATTTAAGTTTGTACTCTTGTAATGAAATGTGTTGTAAGTAATTAATAATTATGTACGAGAATTAATATGAATAAGTAAAAAAACATGCTTATTAAAGCTTATATATTGAAAATAAAATGGATAGTTTTTGATGTTGAAAGAACATGATCATGGATTGTAGTATCCCAGCTCTTATTTATTTTTTCAAAAGTTATTATCATTCATGAAGTTTTATTGTCTGACCACTGCTAGCGAAAATGTTTAATTTAAAATCGAAAAAAATAATAATTAAAAAAAAGAAAACAACGGATAGTAAATGTCAAAAATTTGCGCAGCAAAACTAACGATGTCGGAAATTACTTCATAACAGATTCTTATCAAAAAATTTATAGTCGACGTTCATTACAACAACCCCTGTAGTTCGAAAAAGTCTGTCACTGCAACTGAAAGTCGCTATAACGTAAATGCACATCATATTGCATGTTATTTAGTCATTTTTAAAAATACTGAAGTCACTTTTACCAATTATGTTTCACGTTAAAAGGGAATTCAAATACGAGCAAAATAAAAATCAATACAGTTTTTTTTTATTTGACTTGTTAGAGGGTTTACACATAACTTGAAAACGATACACATAACGAAAAACACACTGGAAATAACCGACAGAAATCGTTTTTTTTTTTTTTTTAATTTGAGAACATGGTTTGAAATCTTTAAAAATGTCGTTTTCTTCGTATTTAGATACTGTTGAAGACTTCAGATTTTCGACTTTTCAAAAAAAAAAAAAAAAAAGACTTTGAAGTGTGTTTACCGTTTCTCTACGGTTATCATATTTTTTTCAAAACAGTTTCATCATCGAATAAACTCTTTCAGTGGAAATATTTCACCCGCAGAAGCATAAAAGTTTTAAACATCAGTTTTTTAACAGACAGTCTTAAGAATAACAAAAAATTCCATTGTTTCTGCAATAAAATAAAACAAATATTTCGGGCTGTGGTGTTTTCCCCTATACAGTTGCACGTTAATATCCCGGAACACAAGCCCCTAAAAATTTCAATGCCGCAATCTGTGCCACGACACCCCGCGCCATGGTAGTCACTCCGAGTAAAGAATGCGATATTTCTCACGCGCTTTGGTGGTGACCAAATATGGAAGTGAAATGTCTTGTCAGATGCAGATGTTGAATTCGCGCCGTACCTTCCATTTCTGAACAAAACTCGCTAAATTTGGCGACTTTACTAAAAATTTCGGCAATTTTTAAGACATCATATTTTGATAACATGGTCACGAGGGCACGTAGTTTCAGTGCCATAAACATGTTTTCCAATGCTCTTTCGAATGCCACCAATTTGGATTTTTTTTGAATTTCCTTGATCGTGATGTTTCCTGGTTAGGAGTTTGGATTTTGAAAGAGGGAAAAATTTCATGTGTTTGCATTGCCCCGTCCGTGTAAAACCGAAACTCATCCGCGTAAAATAAAGATGTCAAATCTTAAACCGCCTACAATCGAAACCGTGTAAAATAAACCAGCGTAAAACGAGAGTCTACTGTACTTACTTCGCAAAATTTCTTTACTCCACCTGATGCACTTGTCAACCGCAACAGCCATTCTTCCTTGTTGTTCCATAAACAACCAGCAAGATCATTAAAATGACAAACTAAAATTTTGCCTATAAAAATGACCCAGCTGTAGAATTTCATTTTCAAAAGTGCTGAAAACATGCTACACTTTTATCATTTTAAAGAAATTTGACTAGCATAAATTTCATATTATTGCATTCAAACAACTACATGCAGCATTTCCCTCTACATAGCCAAACTTTGGCCAGGAGCAGAGTACTCAGGGGCGGATACAAGGGGACGACCCCACTGAACATCGACAATATTCATTTGTCGTTTCAACCAATACCTCCGGTTTTTTTTTTTTTTTTTCGAAATCCACAAACTTTACGGCTAACGTAACTCATTTATGGCTGGTAAATTTCAAAAATTGAAAGCAGGGTAACTTGAAGGATTTTGTGATCTCAACAGATTTATCGTGCAAAAGTCACTATTAGCTAACATGGAGTGACTTAGACCGACAAGAATTAAAACCATTGCCCTCCACCCGGCCCAAATCTATAAATTTTAAGCCCCCCTCCCTTTTAAGAATTTGCAGGGTCCTAGCGGCCCACTAGATTGCTGCCCCCCCCCCCGCACAAACTTTAAATTTTTAAACAAGTGATAGTTTGTTTTTACCTGTTTATTGTTTTTACCGATATTTTGGATTTAGTTGTTCCAAGTGCCTTTATTTTTTTATTCTTATTATATTGTCCTTTTAAGGTTTTTAACATAACCGCTTAAGCGTGTCTAGATGGTGATGCGAGTTTTTTTAATCCTGATTATTGAAAACTCGTTTCATTTATACGTTACGAATGTACTTTACGTTACCGCTTTCATTCTGTATTTCTTACAAGTTTGACTTACGTTTCTGCCCGCTTTGTAGGTTTTCTTTAGACTCTTGAATTTAATCACAAGTCGGACCGCACCATGCTGTGGACACTCGCTGGTGAGATAAATGTACTTTATCTACAAGTTTGTTGGCGCTTTCAGTTTCAATTGACATCTGCCTCGAGCTTCGTTAATCACGATTTCAGACCGAAGAGTTCTAATAAAAACAGAACTTCAGTCTCTGGATGTGATAACCGTGCTGTCTGGCATATTTTATGTAGATCTGCCTTGGCCCTAGCTTAGGGGCGGTAACGTACTGCTAAATTAATCTATTGAATTTGTTATTGTAGTCCTAATTTAGACCACTTAAGTAATTTCGCAAAACAATTTTAACTAAAGGTAAAACTCTTTCAACCCTAATTTTAATATGACGCAAAATTTAACCATGAGCCAAAAGTAATGAAATATGATAGCTTCCCTTCTTCAAGAGCATATATAATTTATGATAAGAATACAGTCGACTCTCGATAACTCGAATATTCCTTCGTCTCGAAATTTTCATTTGGTCCCAAAATATTTCGTGTTTTCAATAACGTTATCTCTATGTCTCGAATGTACTCCTACGACTGCACTATTAATTGTTTTTTCTTGTAATGGCAACAAGAAAAAAATTAGAATAGAGGAAATGTTTTGATGAAAAATTAAAGTTTTTTTCTTTCCCGTTGGTAGCGGAAATATTGTTTTACATTTCTACGTCAATAATTGTTCTTTTTATTTTTAATGCATTAAAAAAAATTCTCAACAAAAATATTTGTGAAAACCCATCAATATTATTTGATGACGTGGGGAAATTATTCGATAAAGCGGGGATCTTTAACACTACGTCTATAGGGGGAAAACTCGCTTCGGGGGGGGGGGTATTCGTATAAGCGGAGTATTCATTAATCCGTTACCCGATTAAGCGGAGCTGACATTATCTTTTTAAAATTTATTCTCTGAAAAGTTATTTTTATGCAGTACCAACTGACATTTAATTTTATCCAAACTATGCGTGTTATAGTTTATCTATCATGCACTATTCTTGATAATCATAAAATTTATTCTTGAGGATGCTGGGAATGACAATTCCGATAACTCGAAGGTTGTAACCAGACCCTTAGGACTTCGAGTTATTGAGAGTTCTGTTTTCCGGAATTCGATTTCACTAGCTATCCTGTCCATTGTTGCAATCATAAGGTGGAATTTCAGACGGTCTTAGTGCGCAGCACTATGTCCATCATTTTGAATTTTTCCAGGGAGGGGAGGGGGGCAAAGGGTATATACTCAGTGCAAATGTTAGTGGAAAATAGGAAACCAGTATCCGAAAAAACTTGTTGTCTGTACTTGTGATATCAAGCTCTTACTTACATCAACAACTATGGATGTTTTAAGCTTTTCTCCCGCGTCATACGAAGAAGCCGAAGGTCGCCTACTTCTCCATGTTAAGCATGCAGTAGAATGTCGACATATTCACATCCTAACACGAATTGTAGACTGAGTTCCAGTGATTGTTTCAATATCACTGTTCTCACAAGTACATTAGTGAATTATGGATTGGTATGACTTTGGGAAATACAGGATATTCATTCCAATTCATGAGATTTGTGTCACACTCTTACTGGAAATTTGCCGAAATTTGTTAACTTTTTTGCGACAGTTCTCACATTTTGTGGCATTAGCAGGAAGCCGACTTGGAAAGTCTGGATGTCATTTCGTAAAATTGATTGAGCATGGCATCGGCTCTGCAGGGGAACCTCTGATATTGACTTTGAATGATCTGCTGCATCTTTCTGTTACTCTACTTTATGATCAAACATCAGATCTTTGGAACACTAGTGACTTCAGACGAGTGTTTCCTACAAGAAAGAATAGGGAAATTATTTTTTTTCCTCCTACCTACACAGATGTTTTGATACAGCAAGCCAAACGAACTGCTTTTCAAGCAAGAATTTGTGACAATAGCCTCGATTCGCAATACCTTCGCCAACGAACTAGGCATGGGTATGAACTTCAGGAAGATCATACCAGCCCATGTGGACAACAGTTACAGAAGTCTCGAAACACTCTGTACATTTTTACATTACAATCGGAACATTTTAGCGTCCGAAATGACCGATATCTTCAATTTCCCGAAAACAAGTGCTTTTACAATACATAAAATACAATGAACATGGTTTTTCGCTTCTCTATCTTTTAATCATAGCAGCGTTAATCTTTTTTGTTGTTGTTGTTGAGCTATCACGATTGCTTATTGCTCTCATTTGACTGTTTTTGGCGTCCTATCATTTTATTTTTCCACCGCCACTCTCCGCCCCATCACCGACGACCGGCTCCTCACGATGCTGCTCCTCTAGCGAAAGCCGTCTCCAGGTTGCATCCATGTCCTACACACACGCGCATACGTACACAACTACACACACATACATACGCAAACACATACATACACATAGACACCTACACATACACACAGAAACACATGCATACACATACAGACACCTACACACACACACACACAAAAACATACACACAACTACCCACACATTCATGCCTGCACACAGACACAAACACATGCCCACATACACATACCCCCCCCCCCTCCACACCCACCATTCATACACACAACTACCCACACACTTATGCCAGCACACAGACACAAACACACATGCCTACACACACATGCACATACCCCCTACACACAAACACACACGCCTACATACACACCTCGTGATTGCGAAAAACATAATTTGAATTCAAGATGTCAAAATTCAATTTTTTTTTGTTTTACTTCTGGAAAATTCTTTTTTTTTAAATATTACCTTTGAATCAATAAAAACAAAAAGCGGAAAACTTACATCAGGAGCATTTTTTTACTTTAAAGAATAAACTTTATTCGAAAATAGGAGAAAACGAGTTCATTCGGAATGACCTTTGATCGGAAATAATATCCTTTGACCCTTACATTGCAAACATAATGACAATAATGCACATACAAGAGCTTAAATTATGCAATGCCCTTTTACAACTTGCTTTAACACTTAACCGGATGCAGGAATATTTGAGTCACAATTGCAAGAGCATAAAAAAAGCGCACTCATGCATATCCTCCAGTGTGAAATGTCACCGGGGTTTTCGCTTTTAATGCACTAGCTTTTTTACTTCTAAAAAAAAACCAGTTCTTCCCATTCTCCAGCGTTCCACATAGTAATTTCACCTCTCACATTCCTGGAAACGATACTGATTTGTGCATTTCCATAATTTATCAGGAATGAAATTCACATTTTACTCCAAAGAAAATCTTTTCGATTCTAAATGAGTGGATGTTTTGTGCAGTTACTTTTTATTTTAGCTCTGCAGTTGCTGTTGCTAAAAAGGATATTTTGTTCTAAAGCTACGAATTAGGATTAAGTGAAATTGACTATGGAAGAGGATTCCTCAGGAGTAAGTTGTAAATATTTTCAAAAATTTCATTTCGTCTTTTAACTCTTAAATGCATTCATATTGTCATTTGGAAACATACATCCAATTTAGTCTTCTAAAATATAAGAGTAAATTGAAACTCTGTAGTTGCCAATAAGCAAGAAAATGCTCACTGAAGGTGCTATTGAATCAATTTTTAACATAGATGCACCAATCTGATGGGGACGGGGAGAAATTTCTTTTTTTTCAGCATTCGCAAATGTAGCTTTTTTTTTTTTTTTCGTTTAATGCTTTTAAAAACACCAAGTATGAATTCCATGATGAATAACGTTTTACTTCTACTTAAACAGTTAGGTATTTTACAATTTTCACTAATGTTTTGGGATATATATTTGATGGTAAATTATTTGTTGTTATTTTAGTTATAGCCCAATGTTGCCAAGTGACTTTTTAACCATATATCTTTCCTAAATTAAAATGTAATTTTTTTTTCATTATTAAAACAGAAGTTTAAAGCCAAAGAACATATTTGAAGTTTTTTAATTTTATTAATTTTTTTAATACACATTTAAGGGTTTGAGGAGTACATACTTCGAAATACGTCATAAAAGTTATTAAAAATTTTTATTACCAATAGTCAGAGATATTTTTGACGCCTTTGCAAGCTTATTTCATGCATTGAAAATCGGAAATACGTTTCAAAAATATAATCAGGAGTATTTTCACGCTTTGTATTTTAAACGAAAATTTAACATCATGGAAAACAGGGAGTGGGGAGCAACTGGAAATTTTAAAAATGACTCATTTGATTGATTTTTCTACATAAATTTAAAAGATTTCAAGTGTTAAAAATTAAAACCCCTTACTTCACTTTCTTTGCCACTTCATCCTTAGAAAACAGATAATGTTTCGATGGAATTATTTACTATTATGGTTTCATCGGTCTTGGTTTATTTCGCTACTCCAAAATGAATTTTACGCCGCCAAAAAATTGTACAAAGTATTAATTCTCAGGACTTGAAAAAAAAAAAGTGTAACTGCATCTTTGCCAATGATCGTGAACTTGCGTTGTCTAGACCAGTTGAGAATCTCAATTCTCTTCAGTGGTAAATAAATTACAAAAACATTACCACGATGTTTTGATGCATTGATAATTAAATTACTTTAGGTTTTTTTTTTGGTTTTATTTGTTTCATGAAAAAATATTCATTTAAATGAAATTCAAGATCTTCTAAGTCATAAAATGTTACAAAAGTAAACGATTCAAGTGCTCGGGTAAGATCCGAAACTGAGGCCCCACGAATTGTAAAAAGAATTATACTCTTTGAGGCATAATAATCAAATTCTATAAGAAAAATTTTCAACTGCGCCGATTAATGGAGAGCGATTGTCCCCGAAATTTAATCAGTGCTTCTCTAATAACACAACGTGTCACGGCTAAGTCACAGCGAGTTACAAACGTCACAGTCACAAAGTGACTGAATTGTGACGACAAATCGAAGTCACATTGTGACACATTTGCGACATTTTTCATGTGACTTCATTACAATATCACCGTAATAACTGAATTGTGATCGGTCACGACGTAACGTTGTGGAGAAGTTGCATTTTGACCTTAAAGTGCCTTGATGAAACAAATTTGATTGACTGAAGACGGTGAATTGAATCAATCAGAACAAAAATTTGTTTTATCAATTCAATTTCATAATAATTCCGGGGGAATGTTTCGAAATCCTCTACCTAACATCATCGACGATTGTCTAAAATAGCGCTTTTTGTAACTTTAGTTTCGAAAAGTTACCAGAAAAAAGACAATGAACCCATTCCTTCTCCTAAAGCTACGTGAGATGTCTACAATTGCGTCTTTAAGACTTAAATTTTGCAAAATGCCCGTGATCTTTAAGCTCCTCCTTCTAACATCACTAACGATCGCCTAATATTGCCTTTTTGAAACTCAAATTCCAAAAAGTTTCCAGGAGGGAGATTTTAAACCCATTCCTTCCTTTAACGTCAAAGACAGCTTATATTTTCGTTTCAGGACTTCAGTTTCGAAAATTTACCGGTGTAGGGTCCCTCAAGGAAGGCTCGATCGCCCCCGTCGCCCCTCTCTTGTATCCGTCCTTGCGGAAGTTTGCGCTCCAGACATGATATGAAAACTTGGGACGAGCAAAAATTGCTTTTTTTATCAATGTAAATTCTGGCTTGAAAAGCATAGGCAGGAGGGCGCATCGGCTCGCGGACCGATGGGCTGGCAGGCCAGTCCACCCCTGGTTAGAATCAGGTTATAATGTTAAAAAGTTTCTTTTGAAATAAGTTGCAGTCTCGGCTAATTTTGAGAATATTCACCAGATACTAGAAAGTCGATATCGGTGTACGGGAAAGTATTCTCGTTTCGTTTTGAACTAGAGATGGAAAATTTCCAAAAATTTTGAAGTGGTAGAAAAAAAACCGTTTTTTTTTTCACGAAAGATTGGAAAAAATGGAAAAAATTATTTTTTTATGAATAAAAATAGGATTTCTTAATAGCTCTGTGTTTCTGGGAACATTAAGCGTTGAAAAATATATGCAATCCAAACATCTTGTTCTGCTTGACAGAAGTCCACATAAAGGTAAATTTAATTATAAAACAAAAAGTTTTTTTTTTTTTCTAAGAGCTTTCTTGGTCAAACACTAGAAATAAGTCAAGTCGTCGTTCAACCAATAATATTGGGTAAGGTGTGTCCAATCATGGCCCCACTGAATGCGCTGGCGCTTACAGCATTCAGTGGGCTTTAAGTATTCAGTGGGGCCATGGTCCAATCATAACATTTACATTTTATTTTTTAAGCACTTTTATTATACTTGGCCTGATTGTCACTGAGTAATCTGAGGCCTGCTTTTGCTTATATTTCAGCAACTAGATCACTTAGAGACTTCGGGATTTCACTAAATGATTTGCTTAATCTTAAGGTACAACTTAACGCTGAAAAATTAAAATTCTGAAATAAAATTATTATTTCGGTTAGGATGGAAAATAGCAATTTTATGTAATTTCCCCATTAAATATAAATCCGTTGTTACAAATTTTGTTGCCTTGCAAATGTAATGTTAATAGTAACCATGATGAAAATTTCGAATCAAGGCTTCTCTGGAGCAAGAATGAAATTTATTCGCTGTCTTTGCTTTCTGACGGTTTTTATCTTCATCTATGCTTCTGTGCCAATAATCGATAATGGGGCTAAGTAAAGAGACATGCATATTAGGATCTTTATAGCAAGTTACTTATATGTTGTGAACCATTCTTTTGCTTATATCTCAGCAAATAGACCACTTACAGACTTCAGAATTTTTATTAAATGATTTGGTAATCTTAAGGTACAGCTTAACGCTAAAAAATCAAATTTTAAAATGAAATTTTGTTTGAAAAGAAAAAAATTTAAAATAACAGAATTTAAAAAATACTAAGCACTTTTCATAATGCACTCAGAAGGACAAAATAACTTTTCTGGGTCAGAAAGGACAATTTAAGTATTCCTGTAGTTTTCAATTATTTCAAGAAAAAGACTTCACAAACGAAGAAAAGTGCGCTCAACTCATTTCAAACCAAACTTTCCCCATGAAGAAGAAAATGTATGTTTGAACACTCAAATTTATGATTGAAAGCTATATAGGGTAGGTGAGGGTAAAGCCCCGCGATTTTCAGTTTTTATGCCACCATGGTCAGTAAAAATCATATTTTCCCATCTTTTCAAATTAGAGTCGTTACGTGGGTCGTTACCTATAATCTTTCCAAATTTTAGCTACGTCTGATTAGTAATAATTGAGAAAATCACAATTTAGCGGGAAAACAAAATTGCGGGGCTTTGCCCCACAAAATGGGGTAAAACCCCGCAATGCGGATCTTTACCCCATTCAAGATGAATGTGAATAAAAGGGGTGACTGCTTGATAAAAACACTTGAAAAACCTCCTTGAACCATTGGTTTATTGTTATTCA